>NW_009914983.1:0-74698 GCF_000696875.1 Nestor notabilis | reverse complement strand
CAGGAATTTACTACACAAGCAGCCACACCATAACCACATCACTTCCTAGAAAAGATGGCTAAACGCAAGGAAAGTTCAGAGGAAAAGAGGAAAGAATAAAACCTCAGAAGAGATAGAGTTAAGACACTCTCAGGAAAAAGAGAGATAATATTTATCTGCAACTGGCAGTCTCCAGAGGCTGACAAAGGAGATGGCCCATCCTGTCTTTGTAAGGAAGACAGTTATTTGAAATACTCCTCCCCACAAAATAAGTTAGTGAACAAACAAGCTCTGTAAGAAGATCAATCCTAAAATAAAGTATCTATTTGGAAGCCCACATTTCACATAAATCCAAAGTACAAGAGCCACAAGGAGTTATCCAACTGATCAAGATTTTCCCCTTGGAAGGAGGAAAACGAACACATGGGGATGGACAGACCCTGAGTGTTTCTAAGGCATTACTGATGCACACTGCTTTTCTAAAAGAGCAACTACAGAGAATAATAAAAAGGCTGTTTGAGAAATAATCTCCATGGTCAAGTAGAACTAAACTCCCTCCTGGTACAAACTAGGGAAATTCCAGTGAATGGAACTGCTTTCTTTTATGCTGGCAGAAACACACGACAATTGAACGGGCAGAAGCTGAAGTAGCCCATCACAGTTATACAACAGAAATAATTTCCTTTAAGAACCTTAAAAGAAGATAAAATTCAGTTTTACACTGGGCTTGTGCATGTTTGATTTAAAAAAAAACGGCCAGAATTTGCCTATTCAGCATTCAAACTACAAACTTTTCCTTTAATATTTGAATGACAATGTGTTTCGCTACTGCCAGATACCTCAAATTATGCTCAGTGTCCTGCACTGAAAAGACTAGATCCACTAATGTTTATTTTAATAGCACCACTACCATTTAACAAGAGGGTCAAAAAGACATTTTGCTGTAAAGCACTGTGCTACTGATGTGGCCAAGCTGACGAATCCTCGCAAAATTGCAAATTTAGATACTATCAGTACAAACTTAAGTCCCTTATTATCACAGGTTAAAGCATTAGTTGCATGTGGCAGTTAATTAAGGACAGATATCACACCTACAGCTTGTTCTTACTTTTTTTTTATTCCAGTGAAGACAGTCTTCCTAAAATTGCAGAAGACACTGACAAATACAGAAGTAACTCTTAAGGCACAACTGAAAAGCGTTTGTTGGTGTAATACAACAGCTTCCATTCTTTTCCTCTCACCAACTGAGGCCCACACTGGCTATCTAGCAGGCAAGAAAACAGACATCTGTGGAAGGGGCTCAGGGTGTTCCGTTAGCACAGAGGTGGCAACATGCTACTGCAACATCTCAGCTTCTTGGGTTAGAACGACCACCACCGATGCTGCAGGTACCACATGTACCAGCAGTAATGACTCTTCCAGTGCTATTGCTCTTCCAGGGCTCTTGCAAGAGCATTCCTCATGTTCAAAAAAACCCTAGTGGTTTGTCATTCCTCCAAATTGCCTTATTCATTCCTAATGATTTTAAAGTACTTTGCACTTTCTTTAACATGACATTTTCTGAATTAAGAAAATTTCAAAACAGATGCTTGGGTTAAAAACATCTGATATTAAAAACATAGCTATTTTTTTTTCTCTTTCCTTCAGCACTAGACTGCTCTCTTATGGGAAGTGAGTTTATATGTATCATCTGGTTGCAGAATGTTGCTTCAGGGCTGGAGCACTGGAAGCATTTAGCTTTTTTTATTTAATATTTCTGCACTAGTAAACCTCAAGAGAATTCCAGGACTGCAGAACTTGCTGGATGTCAGCAAAAGTTATCAGAGATATATAATACACAGAAGTCTATATTAAAAATATCCAAGCCATTTGCTATAATGAAAACATCTTTATCAAAATATATTCTGTAATGTATATTGGTGATTCTGAACTGCCCATAAATGCTACTACTTTTCAGACAGACCCCAACTGGACCTTTCTTTTATTGTCTTACCCTATCACAAATTGCCTTTTTGGTATTAAATACAAAATTGCTTTCCCTCTCTTACAGATATTAGTTGTTGGAAGTTACATTAATATATTTCCTTCACAGAATAAACAAAGAAGTTGTGACTTGTGTCGGTAAATAGTTGCATCTATATTTTTAGAGGACAGCTAAAAGTTCAGAATCATATCCCTGATATTTCATGAGTAATGTGAGCAACAAAATTGATTCGGCTAATTAGCCATTAAATGTGTCTCCATGCTTGAAAAAAAGAGATGAAAATAAAAGAGACTCCTATGCTCCAGAAAATGTAATGTAACTGGAAATGTCAAGATTATTAGGGAACTTATAGAAGTATCAATAAAAACGTTCATAGGCCACAGTACTGTTATGCTAAACTTAAAATCCGATGTCAAAAGGTCAATAATTCACATCTTTTTTCCAGTATTATTGCCTTTAAGTTAAACCACATTTTCTCGCCTCATTGGAAGTAGTGCCAGAGTCCATTCCTGAGAGCTGATCACTAAAAATCCAGTTTGGGACTCATGCAGAGCACCTAGGTCTGCTGTTCGCAAAACGTGTCAGATCACTCCATAAAAAGAAACAGACTGAAGAGTTCTGGTAACTGCCTGACACGTTAATTTATAAGATTTATGACTTTTATATAAAGGTAGGATTAGCACAATGTATAAAAATTCCAATTGCTGACAGAACATTCACAAAAGAAAAAAACCTAATGTTTTCAATAAACTGGAAAAAAACTGTAACATTTCCCCCACCCTGTGTAATTCTATTTTTTTTTTCTTGAAATGCTCTATATCTTTCATCACAGCACCTTTACAAGCAAAGACTGTTCTCCTGTCTACTACATACCTTTACTCTCCAGAGGAAACCTATTCCAGAACTAGGTCTTGGAAGTAATGTAATGCAAGTTCAAACGAGAAACAAAAACTTGTGTTCTGATTTCCCAGCCTTCTGTTTACTTGCTTATTCTTACTTAGTCCCCAGTTCTCTGGCAAGCCATTTGCACCAATTACAAAACACCTTTTCAAGAAAAGTTCAGTAAGAATTCAAACCTACTAATATACACTAATCTGGTCTGATAAATACAAACACATTACGAACCTAAGTATAAGTCATCGCAGTTTCCAAGCATAATACACTCCGCTCTTCTACTTACTAGTTCTCCCATTATTTTATGTACAATTAGGTTCACATTCTCAGATGTGGGCCAAGCAAAGCCTTGAGACATCATATGCTTAAAAGAAAAGAACATACTTGCAGGCCTAGGTGAATGCAGATTTCATAATTCTACATGTCTGATTACCAAAGACCCCCCAGCGTTTCTTCAAAGGAAATCACAGGCAAGCCCCATTGCACCTTCATCCCAACAGAAGCATTAACAGAAACCCACAGCAACTTCTGATAACCATATAAAGGTCATGCTTAGAAGTTTACAACTGGCCTATAATCCAATCAAAAAACAAAACCAGTTCTGTGACTGCAGTGAACAAAGAACTATTTTCCAGTGTTTCCTACCGCTGTAGCTCAAATCCGGGGCTATTATAACATTAGCAATTGTCCTGGGTTCAGCTACAGCAGTCATTTTTTCTCCTTCTTAGTAGCTGGTGCAGTGCTGTGTTTTTGACTTTCAGTCTGGGAACAATGCTGATAACACCGATGTTTTTAGTTGTTGCTCAGTAATGTTTACTCTGACCAAGGACTTTCTCAGTCTCATGCTTTGCCAGAGAGGAGGGGAAGCCAGGAGGAAGCAGAGGCAGGACACCTGACCCAAACTGGCCAAAGGGGTATTCCATACCACAGCACGTCATGCCCAGTATATAAACTGGGGGGAGTTACCCGGAAGGCCCAGATCACTGCTCGGGTCAGGCTGGGTATCGGTCAGCGGGTGGTGAGCGGTTGTGTCCCTTTCCCTTGTTATTCCTCTTATCATTATTATTGGTAGCAGTAGTGGGTTGTATTATACCTTAGTTACTGGAGAGCTGTTATCTCAACTCGTGGGAGTTACATTCCTCCAATTCTCCTCCCCATCCCTCCGGGAGCGGGGGGAGGAAGGAAAAGGGGGGGAGTGAGCGAGCGGCTGCGTGGTTCCAAGTTGCCGGCTGGGCTTGAACCACGACAGCAATCTTCACATAGGAAAACCTTTGGTATTTTAAGCACTTTCTCATTTAGATCTGCCCTGGACAGCTAGCTGATAGGGTGGTAAAGGTGGCCCTTAATAGCCTGTCAGTGTCATGGCATGCTATATGAGGGAAGAAGGACAAGGGACACTGATTAAAATGGTACAAACAAAAGCGTCAAATTTATGCAAAAGTTAGTCCTAGGGAAATCTGTATACACAATTACAAAAACTGCCAAATAAGATATTGTCTGCTGAAGGGATTTCACAGGTATTTTTAAAATGTGAAGGTATGTGACATACTTTGGCTATTTTACGAAAGCCACAGTGTACAGCGAAATTAGTTGAACATTCATTACAAATTATCTTTGTTCTACTTCACGCAGCATGACCAGCACTTTGAATTATGTTAAGAAGAAAGCATTTCATGCGGCAATGTCCTGAAAAGCTCAATTTACTCTTGATCACTTCCCGTGATAGCTCAAGTTTTGAATTCCTTCTCAAGGTTCCTCCTTACAGACTAGAACTGAACAGAATCATCAGCACTTGAATCACTGTGGCCTATTCTGAGTAAGCACAGGCACTTCGCCAGTAGCTCAGACAAAGAACCTGCGTGGCAGGTCACATACGCAGGTGCTCTAAACAGCTTCAAAGTGCTGTGGGGGGATCCCAACCTCTCACCTCTCCAACCAAATTGCAGCAAAGCTAATTCACTCAGTTCTCAGTTGCTTTGCAGATACTTGAAAGCCTTATATACCCATGTATGAAAATAAGGCAAGGATTCTGGAGAACAGGACTAAGTTTAGGCTACCACCTATATGGCTCCAGGCTGTGAAGAAAGGGAAACTCCCTCCTACAACAGTTCATTGATATTACTTCAGATCGAAGATCGACAGAATATTTGCCTCTACTAATGAAAACCACTGTGCCATGCACAGCAAGGGCAACACATAGGAGCACAAATAAAACTACTTTCAAACTTCAAGTACCATATTTCTTTCGAAAAGCATCCAGAAAAGCAGCCTTAGAAGACTAATGGCCTCCAATCATTATACTCTCAGAAGTTGTGTCTCTAAAACACTTTATACCCCAACTGTCATTTTTTCCTCCACTAAAAGAAACAACTGCCAAGAAGGCCCTCATTTATGACAGACAACATGCTTTTTTGAGTAGAAAAGAACTTTGGGGGGAGTTGCCACACAGAAATTAGAGAATTAGTGAATGAAAAACTAGCGAAAGGGTTTTACAGATTTTCTATGCTATCAGAGTCCTGAAATTGTCACCTCTGACCAAAACCAGCACAACTGTCATGCATGAAACAAATTTCCCTGTGGAACAGCCAATGTAGTGCTGAAAGCAGCTAGCATTACATTCTCTGCTTGAAATCTTTGCTAAAAGATTTCTCACTTAAAAGCAACACTCTCCACTGCATATTACAGGTCACCAACATCTTTCTAGACTGTACTGTGCTGCCCTAACCGCACATTACTGTAAACCCATGTCAACAGGAAAAGAAACGAAGACATCAAGTATATTAAGCATATTACTGACACTGTGTCTGGGTGTTCTGGTTGGAAACGTTTGTCATATATCACAACACAGAGGACAAGAGAATGGACAGGGAGAATACCCTTCTTGTGGTGTTATTATTCTTCTAGTAAAAATAGAATGGAGGGATGGGGAGCGATATTTATAGTAAGTTAAAACACATACTGAACAGCAATCACACTCAAAGCTGGGTACACTCATGAAAACAGATGAAAACACAGAAAATTTCATCTGCCATCCAGACAGCCAAGATGAGAAAGATTCTTATATTTTCTAACCTATGTTTTAATGTAATGATGTGCATAAACTATGCAAATGTTAGACTATTTGAACATGAGACACATTTAAAAAATCTGGCCAAGCAAGTCATCTAGCCACTTGTAGGATCACAAAAAGGTCTTTTTTTTTAATCTCTTTTTTTTTAATTAGGGAATTTTACAGGAAATTAAATAAAAATGTGTTTTTCTAACTAACTGGAAGTGCATAGCAAAGAAAAACAGACTCTATAATTTAACACTAATATGCCCCTGCTGTCCTTATGTCCTACTAGTTCATAAAATGAAGAGCTGTTCTGCATTCAAAATGTGCTAACCAGCAATCCATAAAAGTATAACATCTAGATGAAAAACAAACTTAAAACCTCAGTGCCACTCATAACAGCCACCCATTATTTTTGAGTATTCTGGCATATATACTGTTATTGCTGCCACAGACCTGTTGCTCAGTCATTCCCTCACTACCAAGAAGTCCAAGACCCCTTTTCCAAATTCCTACTTGAGGCATTGTGCCATTGCAATATCAGGTAGGCAGACTGAGCTGAAGTACATCAGCTTGGGACAGATTGCAGACTCTTTGGGTTAATATCATAGCTACTCAAAAAATCTCATGTCGTCACTTCAACAGTCCATTTTTAGGTAAGTATTTGGCAAGGTACCAAGAGTTATGTCAGTGGAGCAGAAGCCATAGTCTGCAGATCTAGAAGAGCAAAGTGATGGACAACGTGGTAAAGAAAGGGAGATGAAATCCTTTGTTACAAAATATAAGGTTAAAGAGAAAAGGGCGTTTGCGGATGGAAAAATGGTGAGGGAGAGAGGGGAATTCTCCTTATGATAAAGATGAATTCCAGTAATCAAACGGATTTCCTATGGGTTGTATGAATGCAGACAACAACCATAAACCTCTACTGCTACACACAGTTACACACAGTAACAGCTCTGCTCTTGTTTTAGCTGTGTGCTAGACAGTAGAGAGTTTAGAGCAAAGCAGGCATTATGGGCAATAAAACAAGTGTAACAGACCCAGAAAGACGCTTGGTAGACTTCATCTTCATTTTGAAAGAGAAAAGCAGACAATATGCCATCAAAAATTTTTATTACACGATGTTCATAAGATGACAGCAAATGGGAAAGCAAATTTAAGGCAGGCAAAATCACACCAGCGTTCCAATTTGGAAACCAGCAACTAACAAATTTTATATTCTCGTTTCAGAGAAACTGAATTCTAAACTGGGTGATTATTATTGAAACTTAGCTAGATGACAGATACAGGCAAGTTGCAGACATCTCATTTCATTAAAACCCTGTACTTATGCTCTGGTAATTGGCATACATAAACAGTCCTGCAATTAAGTCTTAAAAGGTATCTATACAGTTACATTACTTCTGTATTGTTTAAATGCCATATAATTAAAACAAACAAATGCAGTTAATATTGCAGTTAATATGTTTACTTGTAGCAAGTATTCCATGATTAAATCTAAAGAAATGTGCTTGCAATAAAGTTTCATATTTAGCATAGGGGAAACCATGTTAGTAGGTCTGAATTAAACCCTGATTTGCTAAATTCTCCTAAGTGAAAGACAAAATGCTACAACTATCAGAGCCACGTACAGTAAGATGCAGTAAATACATATGTTACAAAGAATGACACTAAAACCATAAGAAATGGCATATTTTTCTTCTATACTTTCTGTGAAAAATGCCTTCCATTGTTCTTAACACTTTTTTTCCCTCCAAAGAGTCCAGGTGGCAATTAGTTTCTCATTTACACACTGCACAAGACATTACAACGCAGAACGTGACATTTTCCTTCCCATGCCTCTCCAATACATTCATCCAGTTGGGCTACCACAAATTAAAAGGCACCCAAGAAGCCAGGCATTTCCAGGAGCCATGTGCTACTGGCATGGCCCTCATCCCTGTAGCTGGCACGTCCCAGCCATCAGCTCTCCACAGGCTCCAGGAGTGTGAACAGCATGCTTAGCGCTGGGAAACATAGGCAGGAAGGAAATGCCATGAGAAAGCCTTCGCCAAATAAATTCCTCTGGTGAATAGTGTTGCCTCACCAGTCAAGGATGAATTACCAGATTTAAAGATGACATCAGAAGGAGATGGAAAACACTTGAAAGATACCATTTAACATGCTTCACTTTCTGCACTTGCAGACAAGAAAAACTAATTTTACATGCTCGAAGAAAAGCTTTGATCACACGCTGGATTTCTGGGCATTTCAGAGCTGTACTTTACCCTCTGCCCCCTTTTTTAATCCAGTTGAGAGTGGGGAAAATCATTCTCCAAAGCATCAGGTATGTGTGCCTCTGAACTACCTTGCTGGTGGCATACTAAGCAAATGTGCCAAAAGGCTGTTACCTACCAATTAGGAAGCCAGATTATAACACAGAGACATTGTCACTGTTCTTCTGTTGTCTGAAGTTCCTCTGCATGGAAAAGTTATTTGTCAAGTGGCTTGTGAAACAGTAGCACAGAACTACACTGCTGAGCAAAGCAAGTCTTCTAATTAATATTATACTTTATCTTACTGTAATTGAGCATGTTATCTCCCCTCTTGCTATGATAAGCATACTGCAAACTAACAGCCAATTCCAATCCTGGATTTTCTTAACAGTAACACAGTAACAGAGTTTGAGAGTTTTCTCCTAATTCTTTTTAATTGTTGACATGCCAAATAATGTCATTGCAGTTTTATACCATGTTCATTCTCCTTAAGACAATATATTAACTCATTAAGCAACCCATAGGAAGCCCAAATGAATATATAAATTTCTTTCAAATACCACAGGCAAGATTAATTAGAGACATGGCTCTGAGACTTTAGAAAGCAATTTGATTAATCCAACAGAAATTCCTTAAAATAGGCCACATGAAATGATTTATTAAGCACATTTTGCAGGAAGCTGAGAGAAGTTCTCGCTCCACAGATGCTATTATTTAAGATCTTAGTTTGTACTTCATTCAGAGATAGCGGAGTAAGAATTTTGCCTAACCAGGGCCTAAATGAACAAAACCAGAATGACATAAAAATCTACAAATCTACATAAATAAAATTTTACTTCAGTTTGAAGAGTTTTAAGTGATACAGTGCTCAGTACCACAGCTTCTAAGCTGTAATCACTACCTGGCACACCAGCAGAGACAGCATTCCATGCTTCCCCAGCCTATAAGCAACCTGAATTAGCATAATGCCTTTTGCTACCCAAGATTCACAACTTTAAACTCTGTCATCAGGCCTTTACTTAAAGCCACATATAGCTCACGGTCCTTCATTTTATTTTTTCTTTCCCTGGATTGGGGGAAGGGAAAATTGTTTCTTGATGTAAAACACGTATCAGTAGCACCATTCTTTAAGCAACAGAATTGTTATTGAGCATTTATTAGTCACCTTGCTAAGCCAACTGAATGCACACCCTTCAGGTAATACCCCCAATAACCAGGTGCAGACTACATTGAAATAGAATCTCCCTCTATACTGAAATTGTTCCACTTTGCATAGAGTATTTGGGGTAAGAAAGAAATTCATAAAGTAGGATGTGCATATATGAAGAGAGCAGGAGATTTTACTTCAGCTGTTGAGGGACTCATCACTAAAGGAACAGCCAAAGAAAGAGCTGAATTTGAAAGCCGTATGAAACACCCTCATATACTCATCTTTCTTCTTTACTGACATTGGTAGATTAAGAAGGTTGGCAAAGTAATCACCTACAAGAAAGCAAAAGAAACCAAGCAACCAAAAAAAAACCCAACACACCCAACCCCCACCCCAAAAAAAAGCCCCAGCCAAGGTAAAGCAAAAGGAAAACAAAAGCCTAAATTACTTTTGTCCCCTACTGTGGATAAAGAATCATAACCTTCAAGGGCATAAGGAATTTAAAATTACTTTGGAGAGGAAGAGAATGAAATGAACAAATTGAAGCCCAGTGGGAAAAGAGCAGGAGCTATGTTTAGGAAGTCAGACTAATACTAATTAACATAGGAGACAAGGAGAAACACTTTAGACAAGACAATCGAATTTTAGTAATCATGTGGCATAGTGAAAATGAGATGAGAGTCATTGGACAATGACCTGAACAGGTGAAAAACAACAAAGCTGCTTTCCTTGTGACAGTCCCCTAACTACCAGGGAATGAACAGGAAAAGGAAAAAGTTGTACTTTCACACACTGGAACTCTCTCTTTTGGATAGCCATATTTGAACAAACGAGTTCATATTGTAGTTTGGTTTCTTTCTCATGTTCAACAGTAAAATGACACAATTTACCTTTAAAAATAAAATTACTCATATACTATCTACATACAATTTCAGAATTTATTTCCAACTAACAAAGTTAATTCCTCATGTTACCTTCAATTTCCTGTATACTTGAGACAAACTGAAGCTTATTAATAGTATGTGCTATGTATACAAACATTAAAAACATTATTTTAATCTAGAATGGAAAACAAAATGAAAGACAAAATGTTATTCTATTTTCCTTTGGAAATATCTACTTGAAATTAAAATGCCTTAACCACTTTGACATTTAGTTTCCATGAAAATAGTTCAATGTTATGTTAAGGTCTCAAATCCGTTATTAGTGTATTCTTTTCATATGACAAAACCACAGATCTGGACCTCATTGACGATGAAAGCACTGCTTAGAACTGTATGTTTGAGCACAAATTGTATCACTGGAATTACTATTTATTAAACTAACCAGAAAATTGTTCAACCTCTGAATAAGCACAAAATGCATATTCCATAATATTGCAAACAAGGATTTCAAGAGGCTTTCAACCAACAACATCCAAAACAAATCCAAGAAATCAATGCGATTCAGTCAAAACAAACGAGATGCATGCAGTTTTGCATCAAACCTACACAGAACTACGCTGATTAACTGGAAACCTTATACTGTCTCAAGTTTTCCTCAAAAGGAAGCCAACATCCACAATTATGGTTTTGTTGTTTGCTTTAAATCTATGCTAACCTCTTCCTATTGTTTTTAAAGAAAGACAGTCTGAAGTTCATATTGAACTGACGCCATATATGAATATCTGAATATAGCAACATCAAGATACAGTTGATATGAGGGGGGAAGAAAAGAATAACAACACCTCATATGCAATGTTTTCAGCCCTTGTCACAGCCCTGCCTTTCCCCCTTTCTGAGCTGTTGGTTTAACACAAACTGAGGAAAAATGCACCTTGGGCCGACTGCCAAAAACCCTCTGAGGCTACTGTACCATGACAATGGCCTGGCCCTGCCTTGGCCCGGCTTCAACTACACCTGGACCCATCACAGGCTTTTAGCATTACTTTTAGCTATTCTCCCTGGGGATTTTCTGCACTCAGAGCAGGAAAAGAACTTTAATTACCTGATTAAGGTGGCTTCTGACTGCTTTGAATTGGCAGAGCTGGGGTGAAGCCAGAAAAATGGAGCTAGCTATGGAACCTGGACCTGTACGTGTACTGAAAACAAATACTCAAAATCTTGAGTCTGGAAAAAAATAGGGAAACACTCTTCTCTGACTTCTCTCCAGAGATTTGTCGCAAGCACTTTCTGCAGAGGAGAAGTACAATTAGTTAAGAAGCATCAAAGACTGCTGGTAACAGAGCCTCTCAGAAAGGGTTAACATTTCACGTATGTTTTGTTTGTTCATTGATGCAAATGAAAATCATTAATTGCATTATTCTATATTGCCATAAAGAAAAATCCCTTGCTTGTCTTGCTATCGGTTGTTACAGATTACCAGTTTCCACTAAGAAACCCACAGCTGGGTGGGTTTTCCAGTATGAAACGAAAGGTTACAGACCACCACTAGAAGTTTTGCAAACCACTTTTTTCCAAAAATACAAATACTTACACTGTGACATAACATTTCTTTAATCAGATGGTAGCCATTTGTAAAGTCCTTGTGCTTGTTAACACTTCAAATATATAGCCTCCTAAGGTTTATACATGCTTTTCCTAAAATTCTTCTATGACTTAAATGCAGAAAAGAATGAAAAAGGAGCCACCAAGAGAAATGAAAGTGTGGACTGTAAAATTGTAACAGTAGGTTGGACGTATATTCCCATCAATTTATACTAAATGGTGAAACTGTCAAAGGGGAAGACTTCATATCAGAGGTCATGCTTTATTTCTGTTCTTAGGTTTTCTCCTCATGCTTTCAATAAATTGCTTAGCTTTAGCAAAAAAAAAAGTGGCTGTGTTAATGTACCAGCCATATGTTATATTGTTAAAGAGGTTAGCCCAGCTTTCACAGATTCTTGAGTTCAGCCACAGCTTGCTTGCATCTGGTCTTTGTCTACATTTATTAATAGCATGGCAAGAAATTTAAATTATGCAGCAGTGTCACAGAGATCATGCAGCATACAGGCACTCCAAACTAAAGTACAATACTCAGTTTAAACATTTTAATGGGCTTCTTTAAAATAAAACTGGACAACACACAAAAACATACATTTGAGAACAATCCGGCTTTGAAGGGTGATGAATTAGATGATCTAACCAACATTTTCCAGTTGTATTTTCCACCATCCATTCAATTGTCTGTTATCTCATTGTTCCAGTTCAGTATCCAGGCACTACTCGGAGATTGTCTTTTAGGCTCCACAGCCCGGAGGTTTGACGTGCTGCTTCCCAATGGTTCAAAAAGCCATTTGGGAAATGCACAGCATCCCCCTCTTTGCCCTTCCCACCACTGCACCTGTGAGTGCAGGCTCTGCGGAAGCACTCCTCTGTCCAAGCCCAGCCCAGCCCACATACAGGTGCTGTTAAGTAAGATGGGAAGATTTCCAACCCCCTTTTCCTTTTCTCTCCTGAGCTTACAAGCAGAGGAGATGACATTTCCTTTCCTACTCCTTAGGACATTTTCTGCAGTAACAGATGAATGAGGGCTAGCAGCACAGTCTGCAACACTTAACATGGCTACAGGGATGTCTCAGCCCCAGTGGCTTAGTGGCTCTTGCACTCCTTCCACACATTCAGACTCCTACCCTAGGAAAGGTTCTCTCTTTGTTCCTCCAAAGATCAGCTGTCCTGTTAAGGGAAACCAGGGTTGAAAACATTCTTGGTGGACCACAACAGACATTCCACGAGGCCAGCAGGCTACACTTTGAGAACTGATGCCATGCTCAAAGCTTTTTCCACACACAGGATTTAATAGCTATGTCCCTACAGCCTGCTGACAAGCAGCCTCAGGCTTGCCACTTGTGACTTCATGCTTCCTAGCCACACTGGTAATTAAAAACCTGGGTTGTACCTCTGGATTCAAGCATCTAAACTGCGCTTAGAAAAAGGCAGACTCAGGCTATCTGTTGGTAGACTGCACTGTAATGATTCATCCAGACCTGATGATCAAGAGACTGGATGCATTTTGGCTTCTTCAAAACACTCAGCCTGAATGTAGAGCTGCAAACACACAAATAAGGCGGATGGAAGGTGAGTCTGCATTTCGGAATGGGCTTGGGCTTACATTTCATTGGCAGCAAAGACGTTCTTCATCGTGCCCAGCAATAATAGCTAACAGACACCTGTATCAAAAGCTTCATCGAAGCTCAGCATCATTAGCTCAGCAGCATCAATCATCCACAGAGTCCTGACACCAAAGTTAAGGAAAACCTGATAAAAGCAGCCCATTTCTGAGCTAGTAAGAAGCAGAGGTGGCTTTTTCATCATGATTGGTGGTCAGCCAAGATGCCTGGAGAGTACTTTAACCACAAGTGAAAGAGGAGAGACGAAAGCTTTCAGAATCAAGAATCTAGATGCTACAGCTAGGGAAGCACCACCAGAACAACAAGCATCTAACAGTTCCAGCAGAGAATTGAATTGCCTGGTGGATAGACCTAGTGGCCAGCAGGTAATCCTTCCACAGCTGCTAGTATTATTGTTATGAAGAATATGCATGAGAACTTGTACTGCAGCCCTTACCTCTGACATCTTTCCTGTGGCTGGATGAGAACTTGATTAAAAAAATGTTGTGATTTGCACATATCATAACTATACATAAGAACATATCACAACTACACATGAGAACTCCTCATAAGAAAAAAATAGAATCTCTTAAGCTCTTCGAGGTCACTTGTTACAGTGCCATCACAGAACAGACATGAAAAAGCAACTCAGACAATGTCAGATATTATATTACTGTTTTTCTCCATGTGCATTATACATAGCTCTTGTATATAGGTAAAAAACAAAATTAAACAATCTGGATTTCACATTACTTGAGCTCAAGTAATGTGATTCTTTTTCATGAAAAAACCAGCATTTTCTAAGGTTCTGTGGGGCACATAGGTGGTGCTTTTTTGGGAGAAGGAAGTAGCACAGCCTTCGTTCCAGCTGTAAGGCAGGAACATGTACTGTGTGGGTTGGAGGAGCAATGGTGCACGGCCAAAGAGCAGAGTAAATGAAGTACCAAAAAAACAGATGAGCTGGCATGCCACCTAGTTTTCTTTTGTTAAGTACCTAGAACAGTTTCATGCCAATATCCTGTGATCATCCTGATATATTTACTGTACATGTCATTTTCAAAGAAGTTTCAGCTTCATCAAAAGCCAGCCAAATGCTCCTCTTTGATTTTCCTCTCTAATTCCCAAAGGTAACTGTTTCTCTATTTTCATTTTTGATAGTTGCTTCAGATTTGATGGAACTGCAATAGGTACAGATGTAATAAATCTACAATGACTGCCAGTTGCCAGTCGAGAGAATCAGTCTGTAATTAGGATCACAGTCTGTTAGAACCAAATGGGAACTGTTTAGTTCAGATACCAGATGCATACAGTAACAGGGATGATCAACTGACAAGCCAAACTTGCAGGAAGGTGAACAGTTGGTCTGACTTCACTGGAGATTCTCTGTGGTTCTGGAAGAATTTAATCTTCTCTGTTTATAGAGTTCCATGTTCTACTGTTTGATCTTCCAACAACAAAAGTAAACTGCTGCTGCATATTTTTCTTTAAATGCAGAGATCATTAAAACAAGCAACTTTAGGCAAAACAGAAGCAAACCTTAACAAAACATAGAAGAAAGATGGCTTTTGGTTTTTTCCCTCAAAATGTATCTTCAAACTTTACTCATGTTTGCAAGTTAAATGAAAATGCAATCCTGGAAATATTTTTATTATAGAGCTTCAAAGTGAAACACACACTTCATCATCCTGATAATTCACATAAAAACAAAGATGGTATCTTGATGCAAAGCTAATGTGGAAAAAGCAGCAATGACTTCTTAATCTTACATGCCTTGCTCAGAAAAGAGGGTGAGCTACAGATATGCTAAAGGAGGGGAATCATGACAAAGCCATCTCCACAACTGGAGACCTTTTCCCTACTCTGCTGTTTTATGGTAGGAGAGAGATGAGTCTATTTCAAGTGCCATGATCACCTAAAAGAGAAAAAAGCTTAATATCCCAGAAATCTCAAATAAATCAGGCTTGGGATTCTTTCAGTGTGAAGGTTTCAGTGCACAGGCAATTGACACTACATCTGGAGCCATTATAAGCAGCAAGAAAGCAGTTACAACAGAAGAGGACACATGTATGCAGCATTTGCCAGTAACATGTTGTTGTGCCTGTCTGATAAGTGATGAGGTAGGTCACCACAGAAATCCTGTAAATTAAGCCCTTAAGCTATTTTTCAGTAATTGTATTCGCTCATGTTCCTAATAAAAAAGAGCAAAGATGTAAATAAAATATATATAATTAAATCCACCTCCACTGACAGTAAACTCCTTATGCAAATAGCTAATGAAAGCTGTTATAAGACCATAGGAAAATAAAATAATCAGTGACTACTCACAGATGCAACAAGTATAATGAAGCATATTTTGTCAGCTCCCTTTAGGTCTTCTGTACACAAATCAACAACAAAAACTGGGTGCATCTCTGATACATTTGTTTTTTTCTGTAAATGCTCATGGATTTTGTTACTTCAATGAAAACCATTTGCTTTGGGTCAAGGAAAATCTCCAGCTGACATCCTGAATGGATGGAAGCAAGTGGCATGAACTTACTCACATATCTGGAACTTTGATGCAGCATTACTGCCAGGTGCTGATCTGATTTCATACAGTGTCACTTTCAAGGAGTCATCCCTGGTAGGTAACGAGATGTCCAAGCCTGAGGAATTAGTCTCAGAAGGATCATGAGGAAAATAATCAACTACTTACAAATATTAAATGCACCTAATAAACTGCTCAAAACAAAAAAAAAAGTAGCCATGCGTATTTTCAGGAATTTCAGGATTTTCAGGAATTTCCTCACTCAGACACTACACGTTTAACCAGTATAATTTAAATTTGACATTCTCCATCTCAGCATCGAACATGCTTACAGCCCCAATTCCGAGAAGCCATTCAATCTACAGAATCCAGGAAAGTATTTTCGATTCTATAACCACATTAATTTTATTGGAAAACAGCCTTTATGTGCCACTGACCCACCCTCTAGCAACAACAACAGAAAACAAAAATAACTCAGGAGTTAGATGAGAGTACTGCATAGGAGCTATTTATTTCCTCCCTTATCCCAAACTGTTAAAGACCGACCGATCTTTTGCAGTTCTTTGACTCCCTCCCCTTCCTACCTAAGAGACAACTTGCTCTGTCGTGGAGGTTTCCAATGGTGCTTTCCAGGATGACTCCCCACATTATACCCAGACCTGTTTCAAGGGCAAACCAATTCACATAGAATAGGGTACTTCTGCACAGCATATTCATAGCAATCGTTAAGGACTTTTGTCTGTTCTGTTTCCCTCTGATGTTCACAGCACCTTGCCTTTCCCAAGAATTATATAGGTAAGAAATAACAACAATTCTTTTCTAGCACCTTATACTTAGACCACTTCTGGCACGTCAGTTCCTTGCCCCAGACCAAATGTAAAACTTTGCTACGCCTATTTTAAGGGCCCCAAGAGATAGCAAATGAGATCTTCCTTGTTCTGAAGTCCAGAAAGCAATATCTAATCCCTCTAAAGAAGGCTTAGCTACTAAGCACAGACTGACATCACAGGCCTCTGCTGGGAGATTGTACCCCTCAGCCCTACCCTCAGACTATCAGCTGCTGAACAGCTTTCAGCCTTATTTTAAAAGAACAGCCCAAAGCCATCATTGCTTTGGAGTTTAAATAGCTGCACAACCAGCAAAAACAGCTGCTGAGGTCTATCTCCTCCTTGCACAAAGCTGGTATTTGCTTTTCATGTTCTTGATGACTTGAAATACCCTCTCTGCTGAGCTATGGCAATGGGGAGGTGTGCAAGAGAGTCTGGGGGTTTGAACCCCTTTCTCCCTTAGTCACAAAAAATATGATGCTTTTCTTCTTTTGATACCGCCCCTTGACTTCAGTTGTTTTCTTCTTGTCCAAGTTCGTGCCAAAATCATGTGCATGCATGTGTATATCAGTGTACTCACTGAGCACCATTTTCCCCTCTGGCTCTTTGCCATATGTATCTTAGTGAAAGCTAGCTTTCTGGCAGCATTTTTCAGAGGCAAGCACTTATTTCGGTGTCTCAGTGCTTCATTCTATTGCAGTCAATTATACTCTGAGCATCCTTGTGCTATCTCCCTTTACAGGTGAAGCAAAACAAGGAAACCGAGGGCATAGAGTGTAAGATTTTTAAGAAGGAATTAGATATCAAAATCACCTAAGATTTCAATACATCCTGCTCCTTTGAACAACCTTCTTTAATAAATTTACACCAACCACATACAGAGCAAAAGAGGGAATTAAATCATGAGGCTGGTTTCTTCACGTGATACAACCTACTCATTCCCTGATTGCTTGGAAAGACATATAAATCCATGAAATACACAAATCCTCAAGTCACGTTCAAAGACAGTGACTTCCAGAGCAAGCTGTGTATTAAACCACGTTCTAACACCTGACTGAGGTGTTTACTTCTCAGAGACTCCAGTGACAGGAAGGTATCTGAAACATGGATTTCCTACACTTGAAAAACCCAGGCAGCACTCTGCCCTTTTAGCTAAACATACTGGAACAGTATGGTAAAAAGTACACCAGTGTGACTGAATACAAGTAAATGAACTTTAAATAGCTCTAACATATCATGAGACTATTTCAAAAGACTTCTATTGGGACTTAACAACTGTGCCCTAAACATAGGATGTATATCCAACTTTTACTCCTACTAGATTTATCCAGTGGGTTTGGTAAAGCAAATTAAGGATGCCTGAAAACATTTATTCCTCATCACTAAACTGTGTACATACTCAAGAATCATATTTTTAAGTCTCTTATTTGCCCTGGGCTCCATTAGCACTAATTTAAGGTGTTTTACAAAAAAAGTGTCATCTTGTGTTTAACTATTTTTGTCTTGAATTTCTAAATGCTGACATATACTTTTAATGTCAAGCAAGCCCAAAGGAGCCTACTCATTTAACCACCATATGAACAAAACTATGCATGACTTCGCAGAGCCATGGCTACTGTAGTTTTGTTTAATGTAATAGTTGGTTCTAAGCACTGGGGGGAAAAAAGGTATAAAAAGGCAGATGGCAAAGAGCATCAGTTGACAAAGTTCACTTTTCAAAACAGAGCTTCTCCCTTTGGCTGCTCCCAGATTTGGTCTGCGAAGCTAGTTAGAACATAACTACTCTTGCCATTTTCATAAAGAAATATGAAACACATGAAAAAAAAACCAAGAGACAACATTAAATTTTACAGCAAAGTCTGAAGGCATCACTTATAAACCAGAGTCAAAGGAGAGATGGGTGAAAAAGGAGCCCAGACAAAATAAATTCGAGTCATGCTTGAAGCAGGGTCACAGTAAGTTTCGGTATTATCCTCTTTCGTTGCTGAAGACTGGCAAATACCTCAAGCAGGCAGCCATCCACATCAATTTTCCTCCACTACAGTCTACCCAGACCACATTCAAACATGAAGCCTCTTCTAAATTTAGACTGTATTCAAGCGAATTCAGGTCTCCCTCTCTTCCTGTGGAAAAGTTTGTAAGTTACTCCTTTTGGAGCAAATGCTTATGAGTAACATTCTTTTAACATCAGACAGAATACCTGTGCTCTGAACCAGCTATGTTTTTCCCCCATCACTCACATTTTTCACATTTTAAAAATCTGCAGTCATGCTTGTTCATGACAGTATAGATGGGGGGCTCTTGACTCCAGCTACACAGAACCTGGGCAAGAAAACCAAGATGTTAGGATACCCATCTGGCAGGATGTTGGAAACTGGGAGTAAAATGAGACAGGGTTACATGATGTAGGTCTGCCCAAGGCAAAGTAACTCGTG
Source organism: Nestor notabilis (assembly GCF_000696875.1). NCBI lineage: Eukaryota > Metazoa > Chordata > Aves > Psittaciformes > Psittacidae > Nestor > Nestor notabilis. The sequence continues at coordinate 55,508 of NW_009914983.1, read as the reverse complement.
CTTATGTTCTTCTCACCATATTACCGCAGTTCTGTAAATCCCACTGGTGAAGTAAAAGGAGTTTAACAGAGAGCTCAGGAGACCTGTCTTGGTTTGATTTTGATGTGTTTGGATAGTTTGTATAAAGGTTGTTCTTGTGCGATTGGTTTATTTTCTCTGCTTAGAAAGCCTTCTTTGACAACATTTTAGTTCTTCTGTAGCAATTCTCAGGCTTTTGAATCAGAGAAGGCAATATAAATGTTTGTTTGAAATATTCAAGCCACATAGGTAGCACATTTTCATATCTGTAAACAACTAACTAACCTTCTCTCTTCTATTAAAACGCTCCACTGAGTCCAGCAGAGTTATTCTCAACTTGCAGCAGTGTAACTTTATAGATAAAATATAGCGAACGCCTCCCTTTCTAGGAAAAAGGCATTTTACTGCCATTTCTCCTATAAGAATTTATAAAAACCCTTCTCGTTTCAGCAACCAGCTATGCTGTCAGTCTCGCAAGTCACAAGTGCCAAAGAGAAGAAAATGATTCAATTTAGAGTGTAAGACATGCACTTGAACTAAAATATTTTGCTCATGGGAATTTCAGAAGCCTGATGGCAGTTTACCTTCCATGTTTATGCTACTATTTGGTATCTGGGATAGTTTATTATTTAGGATAAATGTTTGTAGGACAGAGCTTTTTCCAAAGTAACAAATTACAGTTCTTCTGGCTGTTTATATTGGAAGGTCAAGACCAAACCCTCTGTTTGGAAAAAAGAGACATACTAATGATGACTATGTTCCTGAAGTACCTACATTTTTGGCAGTCCATTCATATCTTGGGAGGTAATCCCCAGCAAACATCGCATTCAGTAATCCCTACACCTCCTCCACCCAATACATTGAAAAATATCCTGTTGAACCAAAAAGCCTCAATGAGTCAGTGATGATGCAAATATAAACACAGCAGAGGACAGAAATGAATCACGAGAAGAGACATGCCAGTAACATCAGCCTAGAACTAGATCTAAAAAACTCCACAACACTGAAGCCCTCAACTTGTCCTATGATTTGGGTCAAGTCCAGTCTAGACAATCTCACGCAACAAAAACTTAGCACAGACAGCCTAGCCTGAAGCTAATGGTTTTGATAGAAAAGTGACTCTGTGAGGATCATAGATCTTCTAATTTGAGTTTATTTATGGACAAAACAACAGCAAAAAATTAATTCCCACTAGCACTGCTATTCCTCTTGCCTTTTGTTGCCTGTCTTTTAATGCACAGACACAGGTGACTAGAACTGTATGTGGTATTGCAGTGTGCACAGCCTTGCATATCAGTACTCATATATTGGGGGGGTGGGGGGGTGTTGGTTAAAATTACCCCATATTTTTACAGGAAATACTGTGCTTCATAAGATAGGATGCTGTTTACTCTTTCCATAACCTCTTCACATAAATACCTTAAAACTTTCAGAAATAGTGTCTACATCCATGATATGCAGTCTGTATTACTGGGTCTCTAAAGGGTCCAGTTGTCAAAACCACCCAAGTTGTTCTATGTGGTATATTGTTCTTCCTACACATTTAAAGTCCCTCCAAGCTTAAAAAGAAAAAAAAAAATAAATTTTAAAGATATGCCCCCAAACTGACAGCAGGAAGAGCTCTAAAAATGAATTTGCGTCCAATCTTGCACGTCCTTTCCCAAAGTCCAATATTTGCCAGTTTATTATCTGTCATTCCAAATACAAAACAGCTAGAATATTGTCTATAAAAGGAGGCTGCCTCATGAAAAACAGATAAAAAACTTAGTTTTCCACAGCTACCCACAAGAAGCCAGAAAGGCTTCCTTTCTTCTCAAAATCAGCTTTTGAAGCAGGGGGGAAGAGTATAACAGAGCCTACTATTGAAAGCACAGTAACGCTTGATTAATTATTTTGACTTTCTTTAGAGCAGACACTGAAGATTTGACTGATATGGTAGATGAACCCTTCCCATTTCTGAGATTTGTAAGAAATCCTGGGAAACTGGACCTGAGACTTCCTTTACCTGAGATTTCCTTCACTATCCTGGAAGAAAGATATTCAGCCCTCACTTCCCCAAGCTCTGTATTCTGCCATCTTCTTTATGACAGCAACTTTTTAGTAAAGCCTTTGCTAGTTATTATCCTCTCATCAAGCTGCAATAGCTTTCTTACTAGGAACTGAAACAGTATTTCCACGTACACACTTTTAATCATACTCTGGTCAACCTCTGTTCCATTGGCTCTTCATACATATTCTATTTATTCTACTAACCTCTTAATATTGCTATATACTTGCATGGCTAAACAATATTTTGCAACCAACTCCATGTTCCTTGCCCTGACCTGAAACAGCCCAGCTTCTGGTAATTCTTTCCCATGCAGATGGCTATAGAATTTACAGAATTATCTGGTCTTCTAATACTGCAAGCAATAGCTTTGTACCATTCACTTAATAAATCTACACAGCACCCAGGACTTAGCTTTTCTAAACTGATTAATCCCTTTGTTAACTTCTTGTGAAGTCCGAGTTAGTGTTTCTAACACCTTTATTGAAATGTTTATTCACCGATCTTAAGTAATGCTCCCCCCCACCAGCACTTGCTGTTAACTTCTGTGTCCCTACGTTCTCCAACCAGTTGAGAAGACTTTAAGAAGTCTTTCGCTTGTGCTAATTACTCATCTGTTTCTTTCAACCCTTATGCTGAAATCAAACTGAACCACCTGTGAGTGACTTAAACCCAAGTTATCTCCCATGATCTGCTCTTCCATGCTGTTCTTTCTACCTAAAATAATCAACTATAACTTTTGACTTAGTGACTATCTAGCGAAGGAATGTTTAAAACTTGGCTTTGAAATTGGTACTGTTATGTTTTGTGGAGATGCAGAAACCTGGGGGACAGCAAAGGCTCTTGATTAAATGCAACTATGAAACACACTTTTTTCTCCTCAAAATTCTTTCACTACTGCCTAGTAGGCATCCAGAGGTCAGGCTGGAAATGCTGATGCTTCAAGGCCAGAATACTGAATACTGTTGATTTCATCCATAGAAAAGCAGAAACTGGAAAGCTATATGAAGTGTATGCTTTTCATGTTTAAATGCTGCAGTATGTTTCTCAAAATATTTAAACAAGTAGGGAAATAAATCTCTGAAGTGGAAAGCTAATAAACATTCACATATGCATTTTGCTCATCTCTGAATGTGGTGGTAGTTTAGTTATTCCCTTATTTATGCAGTGAGACAAAGATCAGGAAAGATCATCAGTGAAAACTATTTGGCTGTCTCTTAACTTTCTTTACTCCTGGTTGTTTAACATTTATTTTTAAAGTTATAATAAATGGTTCTTTTCTTTTTGGTAGGAAAGTAGGATGACAGATTGTGGGAAGGAAAGTGTGAGCTGTATGGAAAGAGAACAAGAGCAAGAAAAGGAGGGTGACTAATCCAACAAACCTGTTAACAGCAAGTAGAGGGCAGAAAATGAGAAATGCCCTTTCTCAGCCCACTCCACCATGTGACAGTAGTAAAGTCCTGTGTGGAACTTAATCTTGAGAAAGTAATACAACAGCAGTGACTCTCACCACCACAGGAGAGAAAGTGAATTTATAACAAATTATCACAATTTATAACACTTATATAACATGAAAGCAACATCAAAAATTAATCTAGAAGGAGAAAATAAGCCACCTTTCCTGACGCTAAATGTAAGAATACTGCAGAAATTAAAGCGTGACTCTCAGGATATGCCATAACAAAACAAAGTGTAATCTACCTGGCCCTTTTATCATCACCAAAACTTGAGGAGAAGTCATACAACCCCTATTGGAAAATAACTACAACAAACCTTATGCATCTCAAAGAACCACCACACTGTTAGAAGAACAAAAATATGGGGAAAACTATTTAAAACAGTTTCAGTCTCTCTGTGTCTGTTCATCACTGATGTTTTTCTTCATTTCCCACCAGAGAAGATTCGAATTGACAGGTTATGAAGCAGTAACTGTGACACTGTTGCCACAGTTAATATGACAGACACCTTTATTCTTTCCTTTCACAGCCTAGTTTCCTCATAAGCAGCTTACAGTTTCTTATCAGCCTTTAAAATTTAATGAAGATGTACATTTAAGAGCTTCAAGGTCAGGACAGGAAGCTGTTTCCATGTGATACCCAACTATTTCTGCAATGCTACTGAGTTCACCTCATGCAAGGACGGGTGTCTATGCCACGTAATACTTTCTTCTTACCAAGCCTAACGTAGTGAAGTAAGAATTTGCTTACCTAGCAAACAAATTGCAACACTTTATTCCCCTGCAGCTAAAAATGGACTTTTAAATGCATTTTTTTCCCCACTTGAAGTTCCTGATTTCTTGCCTGCGTTTACCACTTAAGAATAGCTGGCATGGGTTTTAGATTAGATAGCCAGTACCTACCCATGCTAAGCCAAATCCTGTCCTGATTTAAACCCCAGGCAATTCTAAACTAAAAAAAACCCACTGAGTCCCTTTAAAAGTGCTCCAAGACATACCTTGCTATATGGTTAGTGGCCCTTGCCCCAAACCCTGAAGTATACTGTACCATAACTGGGGAAATGTTTGCCTGGCATGTCCCCAGAATACACTACACCATTTTCCAGTTTTCTCCCACCAGCCTATTCCCTTCAGAGAATATCTGCTCCCACCCATTGAATGCCACCATCTGATACCACATTTTCTATTTTACTGTTCTGCATTTTCATTTGATCTGAAAAGAGATGAGGTGAAACGTTTGCTACTAAAAGATTTCACTTAGAGTAAAATCATATGTTTCCCCTCATTGCTCATATTCATGTATGGTGCATTAAAATTGAGTCCCATAAGTCTTCATTATTCAGGCATTTAATCATATGGAAAATGTGGTAATTTAATTAAAACAAGAAACATAGGTTAGATATCCCAAGGGATACAGACTGAGGAAAAATGATCTAATTCATTGAGTTTCCATTTTGAAAATGTATTAATATTAGACCACAAGACCGCAGGAAAAAAAAAGGGGGGGACGGGACAGGCAAAAACAAAGCTGCTCATTTGCAAAGCAGTAATCCGACGCTGAGACAATTTCAACTTAGGAAGCCAAAACTTACCCTGCTCTGTCTCGTGTCTGCCGTGAGTGTTTGTCAGAATATAACACAACCAGCAATTAGTTGCTGTACTGCAGCAAAGCCTGGAATTTTTAGTTTTTAAATGTGAGACAGGAAAGGTATAAAGCGTTATTAGTTTAGACATCACTACTAAAGATGGCACTTAGATGTTCACGGAAGGCTTTGCACTTAACAGCAAGGAAGACTGAATGTTTAATTCTTCCCAAAACTTATGTCATGTACCTGGCACTTGAATTCAAAATGATTTATCAGCCCAATATTAGAAGGTGGGAGTACAGAAGGGGACAGATTCATGCACACAGATGGTTGCCATTCTCTCTAAAGTATAGGATACACCCACTTAGCCAACTTTTTGTTTCTACATGTTATTAAATACTTGCTTTTCTCTGACTTAATAGTCTTTTCCTTTCCCTCCCTCCCACAAATCCCTCAAACCACAACCCTAATTCCAAAACATTTATTAATAGAATTTGTCCAAAACATCCTTCAGGAAAGCTTCCATAGGATATCAGCATCCTAGAAGCCTCAGAGATGTACAGGAAGAAGGACTGTTAGGTTTATTTCCCAGATTTATTTTATATAATAAAAGCAGTTGCTACACGCATTGTCGACACCTACTTGCAGCACCTATGTAGCCTTTTTCTTTGGATAATTCTGCTCCCTCCCCCACTTTTTAAAAATGGGCTTGATCCCACATCTTCTCTCTCCAAAAGTCCCACAGAAATTAGTAAAAGATACATGGGCATGAAATAGAGGGTAGGTTCAGTAAGAGCTGCATTTTTCTATGCGTGATAGAAAAGACAGGGAAGTACAGGCACACTATTCAGCTGGCCTATGTCTGCATAGTTTCAATAACATTCCCACAGTTTTCATGTGGTGTTGTAAAATACATCAACATACTATATACAAAAATACTCAGCTTCCCACACATTTTCTATAAACATTAAGCAATATTTTATCCTAGTTTTAAATGTCCTTTCAGTATTTTGCATCCTTTCTTTTGCAGCACATTCACATTTTTCAACCTCTTTAGTTTGTGCAGAACATTGGAAGACAACCAGATACCTATAGAAAGAAAAAACAAGAATAACTACCTACAGAAAATAAAGGTTTCACAATAAAGTCTGCATAAAGCACTATATTGTATTTTTTTCCCCAGTACTGTTGCTCTTATTTTTTCATAACTTCACCACTAATGATCGCTTCACCTGTTAACATACTATTGTACATCTCAATTTGCTAAGAAAAGATACATAATCCAAGTCTACCTTTCAGTATTTGTGAGGAAGATGGACACCCAGAGTCCCAGGAACCTTGCCAGAGTCATGTGTCAACCCACGAAGAAGCTCAAAATGTTCAAAGAGACACACATAGAAAGAGTTAGAGATGGTAATCAGGTCTGCACACCTGAAGCTTGTCAGTTAGTTGGGGTTTTAGGGACTCCTTCAGCTTTATTGTAACCAGAATAAGGAAGAATGGGAGCATTTCTAAATCACATTTGTCCTTCATGCTTTCCTTTTAACAATCTCCATATCCTTTACATGAGCTACGCAATGCTGTGGTCTTAGGATTTTTCCCAACACCACAATCAAGAGCAAACAGCAAAGGAACAATGAACACATATATACAAGAAACATCAAACTTATGGTTATCTAGTACATCTCACACTGGAAAAAAATCTAAAAAGTACTTTGGTCCCCTCTTTCCTTCTTTGGAGGAGAAAAGAAAAACAGCTTTTATTATTCATTACTTACTGCTGTGTGAAAAGCTAAATCAAAACAGCACTTTATGCTTAATTCTGTTCAAGTGAGAGAGCTTTGTAGAAATATGCCACTCGCAGAAAACTCCCTAACTCCAGCTCTCACAGGCTGCCCTCTGCATTTAGCACCAGGAGAATGCAGCAAAAGCTGTGGCATAATAGCTGCAAGCAGCCTATTCAAAATCATACCCATTTATTTTTACAAAGCATTTATCATCAGCACTAGATGTATGTGTTTTGCCTATTTCTAATCCTTCTTTTTAACTTACTATAGCATGCAGTATTTGCCCAGGCAGTCAAGAAGGCCAATGGCATGTTGGCCTGTATAAGCACTAGTGTGGCCAGCATGGCCAGGGCAGTGGTCACTCCCCTGTACACAATACTGGTGATGCCCCACCTTGAGCACTGTGTTCAGTTCTGGGCCTCTCACTACAAGAGAGACATTGAGGTACTGGAGCAGGTCCAGAGAAGGGCAGCAAAGCTTAAAGGTCTTTTCCAACCTACTTGACTCTATGATTCTGTGACTTTGGCAAGTATTCAGTCCATCAAGATAGCAAACTTCCATCAGCTGTCCACATGCGTGGAATTCACCTGACCTGGTGGTAATAGCTTAGAGGAGCATTATATGGTATAAATGACCATGTAACACAGGCTAACACTTCTTTACACTGAGGGACCGGTGCAGAAATGTGCCAAATTTAAGCTATTTAAGTTTGAGCTATGTAAGGTCTCCCTCTGCCTATTTTGCTTCTTTATTACTTCTGGTTTAGTTTTTTGGGGTTTTTTTTTCTCCAGGTCTTCTGAATTTACACAATGGAAAATGCTACCCCATTTATATAGTCATTATACTGCAAAATTCCCAACCAATTGTCACCAGAGAGCTGTTTCTCATCACTGACAACTCATACAATCAGTTCAGCGTGATTTGCTTTAAAGGTTTGCTAAGCTTGTTGTGCGCTCGTCTGGAACAACTTTTAAGATAACAAACAGATAAATTCTCACTTTTTTTCATCAAGAATACAATACGTTTCACCCGAGGCAAACTGCTACTCGGTAGTAAGCCAGAGAAATGCCACACACCATAAAAGTTTTAAGTGTTAAGTCCTCAGAGCTGCTTATGCTCAAGAGTGTTGAAGATGCAGCAAAGGAGGTATAGTTACAAACAACACCACATCATTTAAAGCATCCCATTGTCCATATATTGTTGAACACTATGACAGGTATTTTATCTGCTAAATTGCAAATATTACAATTACTATATAAAAAACCCCTCTGGTTCCACAAAAAAGCTCTTTCAGGATTGCATTTGTGGAAGGAAACCATTCAGTTTTATATCTTTTCAGAAAGGTTCCCATTTTCACCAACCATTTACATTCCAGTGAGCTTTCTGCATGAACTTGCAGACACAGATGAAAAGGCAGCACCTAACCAAGCAGATTCCTATAACAGAGAGACAATACAGTGACAGAATATTTCACTACAGTGTAAAACAAGAGCAGAAGAGCATTTGTACAGTAGTCACTGTAAAAAAAAGGAATTTTTTTAGCATTTGAGAGGACTTATGATAGCGGCTATTCAGAATTTTTAATTGCCAAGTAAGCAATAAGCAGATTGCACCTTTCAGACTACATCCCAGCCCCTTTTATCCAAGCACTAGGAAGGCAGAAGAGGAATTTTGCACTCTCCAGAATCAAAGCTGCCAGCAGGATGGCCAACTTTTCCCAGATGACAGGGAAAAGAAAAGTGGAAAAAAATAAACAAGGAAAGGAAGGGTAACATATGGCAGAAAGCAGGGGCAGACACCAATCACGAGGTTATAAAAACACCAAAGTTATGATGTAGAACACTTCAGAAATGCAGAACACTTTCAGAAGAACTGCATTTTCATGGACATGCATCAAGCATACAGCAAAAACATTTATAGAAAAACTATCACATAAAATTAACATGAAATAACACGAAAAATAACAATAAAAAAACCCCAAAAAACTAGTAGCCAGAAGTTTCCTCCTTCTTTCTCTCTCATCCACGGACTCTTGTGCACACACAAAGGCTTCAAAGCTCTGATTCCCTTATTTCTGGAAAGACACATTTGTCACAAAGTCCTCTCTCTTCTCCAAGCCTAAGGCCGGACTTGCAGGTTTCTGCTCTGGAGTGTGCAGTGCCAGTACAGAGCTGCTGCAAGCTCTCATTTGACTTCATCTGTGTGCAGCAAGTGAGCATCTGGCCCATGCCCCCTTTCTTTCCCATCCCTCGCTGTACTCCTCCAGCCCTGTTGCCTAGTTCTGCCTCACATCCCCACACAATGCTCGCACTGTCTATGCACAGAAAGAGGAAACATGCACCAAAAACACAAAGATGCTGTTTATACTGTTTGATCATTTCACTGACTGCTGCCACCGGGCTCTGCTAAGCATTCCTTTCATTCTTCCAATACCGATTTTACAGTAACATGAAGTGGCCATATTGCATTTAAACTAATTTTGTCAAACACATTTAAACTAATTTTGTCAAACAATCTCATCTATACCTCCCAAACCTGAGAGTGTCCTGATCACAGTTACTAGAAGCACTTATAAAAAGTACTATCTTTCACAAGGACAAATTATACCCTCCCTGGAAGGGGGTAATTTCTGTTTTCTTTTTTCATCAAGCTGTTTTGCAAAAGAACTCATGAATTTAAAAACCAGTGCAAAGTTATGGGTTGGAACAAAATTAGTGTGCTTTCATGTAATGTAGTCTTAAGATGCAATTAAAATGTATTCTTAAGATGCTATTTAATAAAAAATAAAAATAAAAAAGAAAGAAAATTAGGCCAAAAAGAAAATTTCCATTTTCAAATTGAACAATTTTCAAAACTCTTCACTGAAGAATTTTTGCTGAAGTCCAGCATGTTACTTGGGATGTGATTTAACCTCAGAGTAACAGTGCCAATTCAGCCGATTATTACTTATCTTTTTACTGCAATAAGAAAGTAATCAAGCTTTTGCTTTATTACTGTTTCTCTCTGAAAGCTTTCTCAGACAACGGTATCCAGGAATGAGTTAAAATTCTGGAAAACATACACATGATACTATTTGAAGGGGACGGAAGTGAGTTACTTTCAGATGCTCTAATAAGAGCATTTCAAAAGTAGCTGGTGGAAATAGTAAGGGGTAACAGGGAACCAAATTGTTACCTGTAATTTTGAAAATCAGTCCTAAAGGGATTGGCTTCGAATGCTTGATAGGGAAAATGTGCATGTGACAGTGTAACATCACTACCTCTTCTTTCATTCACTCACATTTTCCAACAGTTTTAGAGTTCTGCTGAGGTTTTCCCTTACTGACTTATGCCTAGGAGTGGATCATGTGAACAAACTCAGCTTTTACTGAGTTTTAACATATTAAATTAGAGATATTCTCATTATTAAACAAACAGTATATATCCTTTAATATAGAATACTATAACCTCAGCTGTTTACGCATAGCTACGACATGGGGGAAAGAGCATGAAGGTTAAATATAGCATCAAGTGAATCCCCAAGAGCGTTTTCTTTGCTGGACTTGTAGCAATCTGAGAGAAATAGAGATAAAATTACAATAACCTGGAAGGTCCATTCTAAACACCAACAAAATCTTCCTGTCAGCACTGCTTAAGGCAATAAGCCCACACCACCTTGCTGGGGACAGTCAGGAACTGTCTCAAAGAAGCACTAACAATACGCGCTGGTCTCCAAGAAGGTTTTAGCCCTGTTGTGACATCCTCAGGGTGGTTTTCTCTGCCCTCCTTCACAAACGAAGGAGCCAACGTTCTCCAAAAGACACACAGTGCACCTGGTTCAGGAGTCAAGTTCCTCAAATAACTTTCCTGAGCAAAGCAGTAGGCCATTGGTCTGCATAAAGGAGAGGTTAAAATGCAATCAGACTTAGCAAAATGAGAAATAATAAAGATAATAAGCTACCAGCATAATTCATCATAGTGTATTACCTAAGCTTGCTGAGAAAAAATGTAACCCAACAGCATGGAAGAGAAAAACTGTTGTCCGGAATCAGTGCTGACCTACACCTTTAACTGGCCTGTCAACCATGGGGGATTATGCGGGGTGGGGATCAACACAAAAACTGGCTGTCTCTGCCTACATACTTTTTCATGAGTTGGCTTCATCTCATCTGGAACACTTGGGATACAGTCTGGAAAGCAAAGGCAGCTACATTTCACTTGTCAAAGCAGGAGCCATAAAGAGGAATGAATAGCAGTCAAGCACGCAAAGGCTCTAGGTACAAAGTCCCTCATCACCTTGGTTTCAGCCCAGACCATTGCACAGCTTTATCATCTGGACAAAAACTGTGAGAAATCAGCAGTGCAAAGTAAATATTTTTTATGTCTTTATCAAATATTCCCACAAAAGTTAACTCTCCCTACAAAAAGCAACAAACAGGCTTCAAACAAGGGCTAGGAGACTGGAAATAATGTGTCATTTTCTTGCCCGTGAATCTCACAATTTTATAAAGAGATTATATGGACTGACTGACATATTCAGCTCTTCATAAGCCCCTGGTATTTAATGAATCAAATTTAAACAGATGAGTTCCTAGCCTTCTCAGTGCACTCAGTCGCAGTGCCCATTACCTGCAAAATTATCTCCATCTACCAATAAACTTTTTCAAATAGTAAGGTAAAAAAGTGAAATGGCTCAGGTAACTAAAACAGATGACTTATACAAAACAAACTCCAGTTGCCTAGAAGATTTTGTGGTAACAGTCTGCTTTGCTTCTCCCAAGCACATCAAGGCCAGGCCCCTTGTTTCCAAGTCTGAAGGACTGGCTAGTAATAATCATGTGCCTCATGTAACAGTTCACCAGTGAGCACCACATGTGATGAGAAAGTAATGTATAGATATGAAAATTCAGGTTTAGATGAGATTGAAGAAGTTGGGGTTTTTTTACTGCACAAAAAAAAAAGTGCTGAAGGGATGATCTGACAGTTAATAGATAAGAAAAGGAAACATAGCACTAAGCCACGTTCAAGGGGTTCTCTCTTTATTTACCCCTTTTTCATCGCCCCAAATTCAGTATTATTGTACAAATACCTTGTGATCTGCAGATAGTAATTTTTTTTTCCTTAAAGAAGCTAGTGTTTGAGACAGGTAGATTCTTTCCCAGTAGGATCTGCTATGAGTTAGATCACAGCTAGTAGTTTTGTCCCTGATTTCCAGCTGGCATTTAAGAAGAAACGCAACACAAACGCTGCTTAGATGAACAGGAAAGAATGAAAAAGTTAATCTTCTATAACAAACACATCTTACAAACGCAAACGCAAACATACCATGCCCAAGCCATTCAGATCAATGAAGTGCAGTACCTTCTTCAGCAAAAAACCCACTGTACTTGACACATTAACCTACTTCATTCCTACAGTGGCATTAAGTATTGCATCTCTCTGTTCAGAAAAGCTAACTACTGAAGCCTTCCAAGTCCAGAGCACCAGCACACTTTGTTGAACAGTTTAATGTCTCTGCTTTATGGACCTTAGATCATTTGCAGGAGTGAAAATTGTTGATATTGGGCCCATAGGAAAAAGTCTCAAAGAATTCAGCTGGCCCTGCCACAGAGCACTATTTTGCAGCCATGTGAGCTAGATTTTGAAGGTATTAAGAAACATGGCCTTGATGGTAGATGTACAACATTGTCAATATTGCAGAAAATTAGAAGTGGAAGAAAAGAAGGTGAAGAGCTCTATCTTGACTTCATCTCCCTATGATTGTTCACATTTCATCTTCTGTCCCACTCTAATACTGACTTTTAAATGTAAGGGACATGACTCCCTTTATTACACTTGTGTGCAACCTACATTTTGTGCTAACTGCAACAACTCCCTCTGGCATTTCTTATCGAACTAAACATCTGATAATACCAAACTGCCTTCCTCAGCTCTTCGTGTTTTTAACACCGTTTCACCACTTTCTACTCCAAAGTCCATCTACCCAAGCTAGAATGTTATATCAGAATGCATATGATTTCATACCTTCATCCCAAGTCTGTAGAGCAAGGCAAAGACAAGGTAGATGAGCAATTCTCGAAGGCAACAAAAGAAATACAGACCTTTAGAAAGATTCGCTCAAAACCCATTCGATTTACTTCAGATTTTTGGTGTTCATCATTTGATTTACTTTAAAAACACTCAAAGATCTTCCTGAAGCCCAGAAGGAGAAAGCAAGCGTTGTGAAAACTGAGACTGTTAGTGCATGGAGAGGTATCAAGACAGGTTGCCATTTGCAAAAATAGAAGCCTTTTTAAAAGAATTCTCACTGTGAGGGAGTGATTCAAAGACAAAGAGCAAGATGAGAGCATCACCTGGACGCACACACCAGATGCCCTATGCACTCACTTCTTTACTTACAGGACTGAAGGCCCAAAATCAAATAAGTAATTTATGAAGCAATGGAAAGAAAGACTGAAAATTTTTGTAGTTCGGTTTTGCATTATCTCTTTTAGAGATGTGCTTAGTCTACCTATTGGCAACATATTTAGTTGTTAGGCTTTTTAAAATAAGAAAAGGAGGGAGCCATCGTGGTTCAGGTAGGTCTGCATATAGCAACTATTCACAACCTGCACATATAGTGTTCTTCCATGAGGACAATTTTGCAGTTAGCCCTTGCATACCGCATCCCTCCTACTGTTTATTGTCTTTCTATAAGGACCTGCAGATCTTTTGACTCCAGACTTCTGCAAAATAGATTTGCATGCCTCTCTAGTGCATGATACAAAGCCCAAAGCACCTTCGTTTTTCAACAGAGGGGGAAAAAATGACAACTGCTTGCAAGTAGTGTAACACTTCATTTTATCTTGCACATCTGAAACAGATCACCCTTTTGCTTCAGAGGCATAAACACATTTGTGCTGGTGCTCTTCTATTAGACAAGGCTGCACCTGGATCATGTTTGATGACCTCCTGTGCTTGAATACTGCTCTGTTCATTAACAGAAGAATCAAGGAGGCTAGTATTAAGTGGTAATATGCATATGCACACACCCACATGCGCAACCTACACAAATCATGAGATATAATTTAGTAATTATGTAAAAAATTCAATATACATGTGTAATAACGAAGATACTTAACAAGAAATCAAACTTTTGGGGGCTGAAGGATGGTTTATGGCTACTGGAATTTTCTTGTGATGTTATTTGTAAGTCACTAAATTTAACATTTCCTTTTATCTGATTATTTCAAAGGAGAGAGAAAGCTGCAGTAACCCATTCAGTAAATCAAATGGGCCACCTCATACAAGTTACTGTTTTATGTATGGTACATGGAAAGTTTCACATTTGCTGTTGGTGGGTTCCACATATTTTCAACCTAACTGCAAAAAAAAGACATTTGTTTGCCCATATCATTCAAAATCATAGCTTATAAGAAGGTTTCATTCTATCAAGTCTGTCCAACACAGACTGAAGAAAACAGAACTCAATAATTCGCTAATGCTCAGTACTTACTCTGTTGTGAATAAAGAGTCATTAAATCTACCCTGCTTACAGTTGTACTGATTGTCCATATTAGGATACTCTAATGAAGCCTGCCATTAGCATGCTGAGCCACTTCAGCAGCTTAGCACTTCTTTTTGTTTTCATTTTATTATTTGGCATGTAATTTGTGTTTCTATAAACCTCTAGGAGTAAAGCCTGCTGGGCTAGCAAGTCTCTGCTTCCAGGCTAAATGCAGGGGTACATTGCAGCTCACACTGTCACATTTCAGTTACTCACAGTTATGAGAAGTGATACAAGCAGAAAGTTATCTTTGAGTGTTAGTAGTTAAGAAAACAGCTTTTCAAGACCAGTTTATTAGTTTCCAGGAGAACGTAATGCTTGCTGACCAAAGCCCTTTCTTCTGGATTCCTACAGAACGTTCACCTTTCTCTTGATTCACCCCAAATGAGCCTCACAGGATTAATTTTGTATATTGTACATGACCATTTCAACGGTGACAGCCTAGTGCTATAGAGGGGAAAAAATGACAAATCCCCTTACTTTACATCAGTTATAATATTCCAAAGGCTGTTAAAAAGTGTTCACTTCAGGTAACAAAATCATGACCACAAAAGTGGTCATGATTTTTATTCTACACTGGGATTTCTACATGTGCCTCCTTCCACCCCACACACGCTCTTCCCCCAGACCTCAGCACACAGCAGTACCTCTGGACGTATTAATGCAGT
Organism: Nestor notabilis; assembly: GCF_000696875.1. NCBI lineage: Eukaryota > Metazoa > Chordata > Aves > Psittaciformes > Psittacidae > Nestor > Nestor notabilis. The sequence goes on along the minus strand of NW_009914983.1, from coordinate 40,422 downwards.
GCACATGACCTTGCCATTCAGAGCAAACAAATGCCAATCTTCAGATCACTTCTAGAACTCACCTACACCTCACAGGCTGTATGTGGCCAAATTTGTCCTCTCCTGGGTAAACAGAGCATTGTGGTTTAGCTTTGGCTTTATTTTATGCCTAGGCACTATCACATGTGTTCCATGCCCTCAGTAGTTCTCTCTGCAGCAAGGTGAAAAAAGCCAAGCTATTTTTTTTAAAGCACTTTCTTTCTACAGACAGACACAGAATCACGACTCGGATTTTTTGTCATTTTGAAGTAGAAAAGTACCCATTAAATAGAATTAGGTAACCAGTTCAGAACAGATCTAAAAATGACAATGTTTAGTGCATGGCTTGCTTCAGAATACTATTTAAGCTTTTACCTCCCCAGCTGCTATCATCTACTCAACATGGCTATGTAAAGGGAGAAAATGTTCAGAAACATCAAGACCATACAATAGCACTGATATTTTGAGATAGAACCGCTTTTCTTCTGAAATCATAAGAATGACAGCTTTGAGTTCATGTGGATTTACACATTACAAATGCATCTAAGATTCAGTCCTGTTAATCTAAGTAGAAAGAATGTCTAAACATCTCTGTGAACTGCCAGCTGGTCTTGTTTAACTTGTATTTTATTAAAAGATGATGAACACACTGAAATGACACTTGAAGGACACTGTGCTCTTGATTCTTGATTTGAAATCCAAGAGGAGCAAGCTAAGACTATGTTAAAGCAAACATGTTTCTGAACTATTTGAAAATACAGGATAAAGATGTGCCTACGAGACAGCATATGAAATCCTGCACATGTTGAACTGTTTGAGGATTAGCACAGATGATGGATAGAAGATGGCATACATGGAAATTAAAGCAACTTTGATTTAAAACAGACGTCTGGAAGGTCTCTCCTTATGCCTTTATTTATAAATTTTTTAAAAATATATAAATGTATCATAAGGGCAACCAGCACACTACACAAATAAAAAAAAAAAAAGGAAAAATAGGGCCATTCAAAACAAAAAGTAACAAGAGATGGAATAGAGCATAAACAGTTAATGTATTTTTCTGGAAGATATCTTTGTTTTCTGACTGATGGCACATCTGTATGTATTAACATCACACCTATAGACATATAGAAACCTTGCGCTCAAAACAACCACAAAAAGAATAGCAATATTGCAAGTATCAAGAGGCTGGCACACCACAAATGAAACACAACCTTAAAAGCACCATCTTCAGCTCTTTCCATATACTCTAAAACTGATTTTGAAATTTTCATGCTATTTGGAATCTTATTATCTCAGTGTTAGGACAAACGACTACACAGACTCAGAAAGCACTCAGTCGTGAAACATAAATCAGTCCTTGGCCAAAATACTTTGGTTTTCATAGGTCCTGTAAAAGTAATTAAAACTTCTTACACTCCAATGGTTTACACACCATATCCCTGAAGACTCTATTTATCAAAACTGTTGTTTGCTCCTCTGTTGGACAGGTACCATACTGAAAAGCTAAAGAACACATACACATCTGTATCCAGAATGACACATCCTATCCACAAAATTCTTGCAAGTGCACATGGAAAATTGCAGAACTGTGTAACAACATTCATTTTACTATGCACCTTTGACCAGCATTTTGTTTGCCCACTAATTCTGCTACTGGGATTTAGTTTTAGCTTTCCAGCTCTTGAAGTAACGCTGAACTGCAGCCATTTGGTTCTTGCATTAGATTCCGAAATGATTCTTCAATCTCCCCTCACTTTTGGAGTTTCCATTAGGATAGCACCTGTCTATGGTCCAGAGAAGAAAAGTTGCTCTAGCCAGCCTTTATTTCTTGTCAAGGTTGTTATGTTTTATGGCTCATTATTATTTGTATGACTGTCTAAAACCCAGATAAGTGTCTTGTTCTGCTGGATACTACATCAGTATCTTTTTTCAAAGTTTATGAAGTAGAAGTGATTGCAGGTGAAGGAAAAGTTCTGGAGGTATTGCAGGGAGGGCAGTTCCCTCCAGCAATGCCCTATCCCTGCTCACACTAATCACACAAGCCTCATGTTTTGCTGTGAATTGGACGCTCACAGGAAGCTATTGCAAGGCTGCTTCTGAGAAGGAACTGCAGCCACTGCAATACCATATGAGCTATTGTGTAGCACAGCATGTACTGATTTAAACAGAGAGAGAACATTTCCCCAAAACCACAACTGAAAGGGAAAAGTGATTTTGATTTTTCTGAAGCAACTGGTATAGGAGTAATCTAGTTCAACTACCATCAATGAACTTTCTGAGCACTGATTCTAAAACACAAGCAGTGAAGAGCCTTGGTCTCTTAAATGGTCCCTGAGAACAAGATGCCAGCTGCTGAGGGCCAAGAAAGTCACAGGAGCCAGCCTCAGGATCTATCTTGCTACTTCAGGCACAGATAAGAATATTACCACTGTTACGAAGAAAAAACAGTCATACTGTGTAATGTGAAGAAAATAGTTATACTTGATGCACAGGAGAAAAAAAAATCTGTATTTTAAAACTTTCTGTGAACACAGGTCTTTACGTTAGTTTAAAAACCCAGCCACAGTAAGGGAGTTGTGAGTGTTCCTGGATGACAGCTGCTCAATGACAAGAATATATTTACAAATAGCTACAATAGTGAGAGCATGCAATATAGTCCAAACTCTATTTTCTTTATTTTTAACTAACTTTTCAGCAAATGTCAGTTCAGGAAACTTAAAAACCCAAAGAGTGTCCCCACAATTGCAAGTGCCAAAATTTTAAGCATAATCTGTTTAAGCCCCTAGAATAAAATATAGGAGGCAAAAAAACACCACTAATAGTCTACTTTAGGAAGAGGATGCAGATCAGAAGGGCAGCTGAATTGCAATTTGGCCAGTTTCAGACAAAAAGTAATTAAGAAGGAAAAAAAAAGTCACATAGAAAAGCAACCATGAGCCCAAATTGCATGACTTTATCCTTCCCAAAACCTCCTGGAACCCAGGGAACATTTAAGTCCAAATCTGTACTAAAATTTCAGAGTCCACCTTGATTCTAATTGATACATACCACATTTACAGCCCCCAGAGTGCTTGGCAAAACCTTAGACAATTACACAAGCAACTTTACCATCTAAAATATGAGCACGGTTACATTGAAATAAAATCAGGACAGGAAAAGGACAGGAAACCTTGTCAATTAAAGCACTGTAAGGAAAGTTTTCCATTCCAGAAAATGCAGACAACACAGGCTCACAGCTCTTTTGATCTTTAAACCACTATTTAAAAGAAAATGCTGAATTACAAGTGTATTAAGTGTCTGAGCCTCTGATTTCATACGGAACCAGTCCATCAGAAAAATCAAAATCTGAATCAAAGTAACTCGGATGTTTTGAGGGAAGAACTATAGACTGAAATGTAACTGTGCAATGTTATAGTTTATTGCATTTACATGTTAAAAACCTATTTGTTTTAACTGGGAATTGATTTGCACTAGAGCTGCAACGCCATGCCAAAATGCAGTCTCCGTAGACCTTTACAATAGGCATGAAGTGGGGGTTACCAGTGAGAACACCACACACAAAAAAACCCATCAACATCTAGCTTTCCAATTCCATGCTTAGCTTGAAATACTGTTCTAACAAAACTAAGTTTTTGCTCGCAAATAAACTAGGTTTCATGTAGAAATCACTAAATGCAGCTCTACATCGCAAATTATCCAGAGTCACTGCTAGCAGTGGGACAAGAAATACGTTTTAAGACAGCGCAAAGAGCTGCAGGTGGTTTTTGGACTTATTTCTGAACTGGCAGAAGCAGACATTTCAACTATCCCAATGCTGCCAAAAGGATAGATCACAGCTTGCCATAAGTCTGACCCAAAAAAAGCAAAAAGCACTGTGTACGTGAGGGGACTCTACCTCCTCACCATCCTTTGTGACAAACCGTTCTGTATGTTGCAGGGAAGAAAGAGAGGAGAGAAGGTAAAAAGCAAAGCAGCATGCATCATGGGGTTGTTACGCTCCTACTTAGGCACTCAAAGGCTTGGATGGATCCTGAGTTTCACCCACCCCGAACGCAACATATGCCACTACATATTAAACCACAGAAGCTTATCACTCAGCATGAAGGACGGAATCTGAGGTATTTTTGTGACATCTGAAATTGTAGTTCCCTCCTGGGAAGTTTAGGGACAATTTAAATTACACTTGTCAAGACTGCAAATTGACAATTAACTACAATAGAGCTGCTGAAAACATCCATGAATTAATAGATAAACCCTTCTACAAGTTCAATGCTACCTGAAGCATTTCAATCAAGCTTATTGTCATGACTGCATGCTAGAGGTTTCAGTTCACATTTAAATAGGTTTTAATGTTTAAACCAAGCAGAATTCTAAGCAATTATACTGAGCTGCTCTGAAGGAGAGCCAGCACGGCCCAGAAAGGTTGCACCGCAAGACACCCCCATTATGGTGCTATATTAGCCAAGGCACCATCTGCCTCTCCAAGTACAAGTGGAGTCTCCAAAATACCAAAGGCTGCCAGCATATCTGACACCTTGTTTACTTGACAACCATCAGATGGAACTGAAGAGCTACAAAACTAGTACTAAGCTGGTACTACAGAGATGCAGGCACACAATTTGACTAGTTGGCAGAGACCTTCAAAACTAGCAGGAACGGAGGAAATACCAGTGAAGCTCCGAACCAGAACCTTATCATCATTCAGCAGTTAGAAGGAGCAGAAAAACTGAAAACAAAGACCATTTGCTCTATTTCTGTAACAGAGACACATAAACAAAATGTCAAACAATAAGAAAGGAAACTGGATATTTGTGGCTCGTCCGCCGGAACAAAGCACGAGAGCTTAATTTGCAGCTCCATCTCCACAGAGGAAGTTCCCTGAAGGATAAAAGAAGGACTTAACAAAGTGAGATGCTGAACCCAGCAGCCCCTCTTTGTCACTCTCATCTTTGCAACTCACAGAAAAGTAGGGACTTCTGCGCCAGCCCTTGGCACAGCGACCGGGAACTGAGTGCAAAGGAGTCAGGCAGGCTGAGGGGAAAAGTGGGAGCTCTTAAAGGCAGCAGCCAGCTCCAAAGAAACAAAGCAGCTGGCAGGAGACAGTGGCATGGAAGAAATTTTTTTTCCTAATGACAACAGCCTCATCATAAACTGCAAAAGATAAGGAGAGGGACAGTTGTACTCAAAGGCGAAGAAAACACTCCTATTACTGCTTTCGGCAGCCCTATTAATTCTCAGAAGGACTCCCGACAAGACATCTATTCAATTTTCACCCCGTGTGCTCCATGTAATGGGAGCTGTATTATATTTCATGCTGAGGGTAATTACCTCTTGAAATTTTTGTGTACAACAGGAGTAAAGGCTTTAATTTTCTGCAGGTGTCTTGGACACATTCCTTACAAATGTTCTGACCTAAAAGAAGGTGCACATTCCTGTTTTACAAGCCTGTTCTCAAATTAGGATGGTTTATATTTGTAGGCCAAGCTGAAGCCATTTATCCCATCCATTAAATGGAGATGCACATAATACATTCTACCATCACCACTGCATAAACATTAACTGTTCAGTGAAACCAGATTGATACCAGAAACCTATTGCTAGTCAGCAGAATGCTATAAATATTAATGGCTTGGAATTTCACAGCAGGAGAACAGGAGGCTTCTTCCTCAGCTCTTCATATGAGGCATTCTTGCAAAATATCCCGAAAAAGCTTCAGCTCAATCTGAAGTATTTCTCATTTTACTAACTACAGCTTTTAAAGCCCATTTGTACAAGACATTACATTTATTACGCTTTCTTCAAAGACAGCAATGTTTGTATGCCTGCAAATCAGCCTACCTGAAGCTACACTATTTCAAACACACACATCATCCAGACCACGGATCAGACCGGCATCGACTCAGCCACCAGAAAACATAAACTTCATCAGCTCCTTGACATACTGACTTTCACATGAACTGGGAAAGCAAAAACCTTGATGTCCTTATTGTGTTTTTAAGCAATTAATAGAGACAATTTCCAAAAGTATACAACATTTTAAAACCATCAAAGTACCATCCTTCTTATGAAAATACTTTCATCCCGTTGCATGTTTTGCTCCTTCACAGTCCTATTATCAGACTATAACTACTAATCAGAATTAAAAGTTTCAGTATGACATCTATGACATATAAATGCTATGGAGTGCACCACCTCTATGTGATGCAGATACTGCTGCAGCACATAATAGGTACAGATAGAATAAAAAAAACCCTGTAAAAAATTCAGACACTCATAAAGGCATGTCAATCTTCAGGCATAGGAATTTTCTTTCAATAACATATAGCTCCTAACAGAATATTTATACTCTTTGTGGATAATACTGACAGGAAAGACATTGTCACCCCATCGGTTCAGAGTATGCATCTCACATCCTCAGAAAAAACAATTCCCTTGTGAATTAACTGCACATGCCACCACTCAGGCTGCCAGGGTCCAATTTGTGGATGGCAGAGAGTCATAGAAGATAGATTACCTAATGAAGGAAGTACAGAACTACATCTATTCGAAAAGAAATGTACCAGGCAGCAGACCAGATTTCAAGAACATGTGTATTTCCTCATTACACAGAACAAACAAACCTTTCCAGTCTTTTCAAGAGCATTTAAACCACTCCTCAAAAAGGCTTCCGATGCAGACCAACACTACTTGCCACGAGCAAGCTGATCATCTTCAAATAATTCACTCTGCTGAAGCCAATTTTTGGTTACTTCTGTTGGAGCTACTCTACTTGCTGTAACAACAATGACATACTCTTTAGAAAAGGACTGGAACTGGGTCTTCTATACACCACAAATCCTTGCCCAGAATAGGGCAGGAATGGGAGGGATCTCATCTGTTTTCCTCCATATGTATTTTTTCCTTAGACTGAAACATTTCCAATTGGATTATACTTTGACTCAAAACCAGTTGCAAAGCTGCGGCTTTGATAATCTTCATGCTCTAAGAAAAAACCCCAACCTTGTGTTTATTGTTCCCTGCACCTTTCTTAAGCAATGGATTACTTTGCTGAAAGTTGTAACATGAGGAGCATCTCATTCACCAAGTCATAGCTTTATTAAAGATTAGGAAAATATCCAGAAGGACTTGGAGCCACTCTTCACTCTCTCCCCACAGGTGCGTTTTCCAGGTTTGCATGGATTTGGCTTATAATTTAACCAGAAATAACCCCCTATAAAACATGCTCAGGCACTCCTTTTTAGAGTGTAAAATACTTCCCTGTAAAACTAGCTTTCCAGCCTTAGTTGCTGTCAACATTAGACTTGCATTTTTCTCGCTCTCATACAAGTGATTGAACTGATTTTGCTCAAGCCTTACCAAAAAAAATGAGGTATATTCGGCCACAATCCAAGACAGAGAACAATTCATCTGCAAAGCTCCATGTTTCACAAGCCATCTGCAAATAGAGCTTTATAAGAGGAACCATTTTGTTACCTTAGCCATACAGCGAGAGCAACAGCCACAATATAGCATTCAGAAGGAAGGATTACAGCTGTAAAAAACGTTCACAATGAAGCAATAAACTACACAATGTGCCCCTTTTAAATTTCTTTACAAACACAAAAACTTTATGAAAAGGTTAGCTAAGATTCGCACATCTTTACAGAGAATATGGGCCAGTTTATGGAACCAACATAAACCCCTGTGAAATGCTGCTTTGCTGTTTTTTTTTTCCATTCCCCACCAAACCTGAAACTCAAACTAAAAATCATGGGGTGCGGACCCATGTGGATTGAAAGCAAAATTGCTGCACGTGAAGCCTTGAGAACAAAACACACCATGTTTTGCACAGCTCGTTAGGATGACATTATTAGAGCTGGGACCACTTAGGAAAACTCATCTAGAAGCCAAGAACATTCTTTAAACAGGGGATGGGAATATAAGCTCCAGTTTGCCTGCAAGCCTAAAACAAGCTTAATTAAAAGTTTCAGAAATGTTAAATAATGGTAATTTGTTGCTCTGGCAAACTGCCTGCTACAGCTCGGCAGACTCTATGAATGAGAGTCTGCAGCAACATTACTGAACTCCATCCTGAGCCAGTTAGACTGCTCAAGCCTTTTGTGGTTGTGGATTTCTGACTTTGAAGAAGCCCATGAAGTCAAGTTGTAGACAGACACAGCGCTATCTCAGATTTGAGAGGAAGGAAGGCCCGCAGACTCCTTCCTGACAGTATTCCTGATACAAAACTTTGTCAAGAAACAAAGCATCGTGCGTCTCCTACAGCAGTATCAAATCCAGATGGTGCTTACAAAAAGTACACAAAATCCTACATGATATGGGTGTCTATTCAAGAAACTGAAAAGTTTAATACACACAACAGGACAAGAGGGCATACATGAATATTATAAGAAAAAAATTGATTTGAAGCAGATGTCAGGAAGCCGTGTTGCATGCAAAAAATAAAAATCATGAATACTTGCAAAAGCAAAGGAAGCGGATTTCTGCAGGTACAAACACTGAACCCATTCACAAACAATTGAATAGCTTATTGGCGTGGAGTATGGCCAAACAGTCAAAGACAAACTGACAATTACTTTAACTACATTTGGTGCAGCAGTACTGTGTATTTAAGGGTATGCTGCACTGGATCTCATACCTAGGACCAGCTATTAATAATAGCGTTTCCAAATATTTCGTTTATCAATGCCTGTGGGTAGGTTTCCAGTTCTAGGATCATATTTGCAATTTAAATAAGAGGACACTCAAGACCACTGATTTACTACAATCAATATATATCCATCTTCTCTCTCGTCCTCTCTACCGGTTTATCATCTTCTTAACTATACACACAGCGATAAGCTGCAGAAAGTACATTGGAATAACCCCAAGGAGCCTAAAAGTAGGTCCTACAAAAGAAGAAAACATAACAGGAGTAGGAGGAATGGTAGGAAATATTAGGTTATTGCAAACTCAAAAATCACAAAATGCAGATCTAAATAAAAAAATGAAAAAGAAGCTTTCAAGCTTTCACACGTCTAGAGAAAGATTGTTTCATTCTAGAGACAAATAGCTTTCACTTCCACCAGATTTATTCTATTTCAAGGGGATAAGAAAGGATTTAGAAAATAATTCAAGAGTACGAATGAGAAACAGGGAATACAGTGAATTCTTTTCACATCTACACCCAGTAGACCAGTATACAGCAATATTCACAGTCACACTTTGCAACTGTTAAGAATTTTTATTTTCCATATTCTGGCTCAGATGTTTTTTAAACCATTTTGGTAGCACACTCCCCCATATGGCACAGTTCCTTAGCAAACCTGCAGAAGAACTAAGGGCCATAGTCCCCATTTAATGGCCTTAGTAAGTTTTCTAGTGGGGACAAATGTGGCCCAACCAATCACTTCAAAGCAACACTGCAAACAATGGAACTGAATGGCAACAGTTTTCCACAGAATTACCACATGTAATGTTAGCTTCAAAGTTTCTGGGAAAGTTTCTTTTTGCACACAAAGCACAAAATTAACAAGGAACTCTCAAACTCTCTGTAAAAGTTAATCTTTCATATGTTTATAACTGAAAGAATTTCCAACAATTAAACTACAACTGGAAGTCACCCAAAATAACTTACTTCTCATCTTGTTTTCATGAATAATCTGCCATTTCCACTAGAAACAACTTTCTGAGTTTTCAGAATCTCAGAGGCATTATGATTGGAAGATTATAAGAAATTAATTATGATTTTTTAGTCTGTAAAAATTAGCAATTGAATACTTAAACCCTCAAGCAACTTGCATCATTCACTAAATGATCTTCACCCCAGAACAGGAAAAATAATGGGAGAGATACATAATATATAAATGAAGAGAGACCACATATGCTAATGGATTACTTCTCTATTTTACATTATTAAGTACACCAAACTACAACTGGGAAAGGAAGACTCCTGTTCTGAAATAATAGCTGGAGCCTAGAGGAGTATTCATAGAATCATAGAACAGTTAGGACCATTGGAAAGGACCTTAAGATCATCTAGATCCAAATACCCTGCCATAGGCTGGGACACTTTCCACAAGACAATGTCACCCAAGGCTCTGTCCAGCCTGGCCTTGAACACTGCCAGGGATGGAGCATTCACCACTTCTTTGGGCAACCTGTTCCAGTGCCTCACCACCCTCACTGTAAAGAACTTCTTCCTTATATCTAACCTGAACTTCCCCTGTTTCTGTTTTAATCCATTCCCCATGACCTTTGAAGGTCCCTTCCAATTCAAACCATTCTATGATTCTACTATACAGTTTCCCACAACACACAAGTTTTCTGGCTTTAAACTTACCTGGTAAAACACACTACAAGAAGTCTGTTTTAAAATGTTAATTTTGGTACTACCCATAGTATAAACTACAAATTACTCAAATTTTCTTGGTAATATTTCTCCTCTCTATCAGCCAGGAAGAAAAATTTCATTACTAGAGAAAACAGAATTCTCTTATTTCCTGCTACTCTGATCTACACTGAAAATTTTAGTTAGCACTATAATAATATCCAGTGCTTAAAGATCCAAAACAAGCTCAGCAATGTTTATGACCTTTAAGAGTTGCCAGTGTTGCATGCAGGAGCCTATGACATAGGAGGTAAACCACACGAAATACCTAGAATTTCATACTCAGCTGTATTCCACAGACTGTGTCAAACAGTCCTCTGAACACTGTATGATTGACATAACTATTTGAAAAGTGAATGATTATCACATTTTGAAAGTAGATCAATTTTAATAGATGAGCAAAACAAAAGGAGGTGAAGAACAGAAAACTAAATATGTCATAGCTACTTTCACACCAAACATCTTAGAAAATTTATCTTAAATAGTTACATATTCAGCATCTCAGAGTCTCTGGACTCTCGTTAGGACCACAGGAAGAGGTCCTAACCAGGTTTTACAAAACATCCACCATCACTTGCGCTGCACAACACCACGACAGTCAGGGCAGTGATGAGAAGACGTGGAGAACTCCTCCCATTAACTGACAAAACTACCAACTTTAGAAACGCAGTATTTCGTTCAAGCAGCAACGTTAGCTAGTATTTTAAGTTGTTATTACTCCTTTGTTCATGGTTGCTGTCACAATCCTATATGCCAATCCAGTCAGGAGGGGATCTGGGCTTGCCACAGAAGTGTAGGGAGGTGGTAAAGCTCGTCATCCCATGACCTAGTGTCGTGGTTCAAGCCAAGCCAGCAACTTGGAACCACGCAGCCGCTCACTCACTCCCCCCCCTCTTCTTTCCTCCCCCCGGGGAGGAGAATCGAAGGAATGTAACTCCCACGAGTTGAGATAACAGCACACCAAAAACTAAGGTATAATAAAAACCACTACTGCTACCAATAATAATGATAAGAGGAATAACAAGGGAAGAGGATACAACCGCTCACCACCCACCGACCGACACCCAGACCTGAGGGGATGAAGGCACGGACCCAGAGCATCTTCATGCAGTGAATCGCTTAATTGCTTACTGCTCTAACTTTTTATGCAATTCTAACAACAGGTATTTTTACCCTATTGCTTTTGCTTTTATACCATTCTATTTGTAGCCTATCATGTTTAGTTCCTGACTTATAGTTTGTTTTTTAACACTGCTTGCTTTCTCACAATCAGTCCCAGAATAGTCAGTCTCTTATCTTTATGCTCTCTCCTCCTCAGCCAGCTGGGTTGCTCTGCTTGATTGTACTTTGTTTCTTCTTTAACTTTTTCTTCTCCAGCCAAGCAGTTACTTCTCTTTGGCAATAATCATATAGTTTCCATTGTTTCCCACACAGCCCGACCCCAGCAGAGATCTGGGCCTTCTGGCTAACTCCCCCCAGTTTCTATACTGGGCATGACGTGCTGTGGTATGGAATATCCCTTTGGCCAGTTTGGGTCAGGTGTCCTGTCTCTGCTTCCTCCCGGCTTCCCCTCCTCCCTGGCAGAGCATGAGACTGAGAAAGTCCTTGGTCAGAGTAAACATTACTGAGCAACAACTAAAAACATCGGTGTTATCAGCGTTGTTCCCAGACTGAAAGTCAAAACCACAGCCCTGCACCAGCTACTAAGAAGGAGAAAAAATGACTGCTGTAGCTGAACCCAGGACACCTAGGTAGCTCCGGCAAGGCAGGAGCTGCTCACTGTGCCACTCCAGTTTAGACATTCCCAGGATAGAGGGCTGGGTCCTGCACCCTGACAGTCCAGGGGGGAGCATTTTTTACAGAGCCCCACAACTTCAATTTCCATTTCTCATCCATTGTTTTCTCTCCCAGACATCAGGGTTGTAGTGAGTCAGCGAGAAGGGACTTGCCCAAGAAACCTAAATGGAGCTACAAACTTGAAAACCATTTCCCGATTCTCTAACGTAGACACAGATTCTGACTACATAGATGTAAGAAATGGGAAGAGAGCAATCTGTTAGCTTTTTTTTTACCCTCAAAAAACAACACACCACCACTTAGACTAAACTAAACCCCTGCTATAGGGATCAAGAAGAATTTCTTCCACTGAGATAGTTAAAAAAGAAAGAATCACAATCTTTCTTGTATCATCAGTTAACACTACCAGGGAGGTTCACATAGGGACTTAGAAATAGGTAACCAGTAGTTTATGAATTATTCATTCCACTAATCAAAATCTATCTATTCTAACTATCTACCTATCTATTGGAACGCTTGAGTTTCACTCTTTCCTACCCTTGATCACATGAATATGGAAGCTCTAAAGACTGAGCTTGCTGATAAACCATTCACATTTTAATAAACTCTCCAAATGAGGAATTTTGGTTCTGAAGAGCCAGCATACAGTATTTTTTAAGACTGTGCATGAATTTATGTGACTAATAAATCATGCAATTTGTTTAGTATCTGCTTCCTTAATGAACAGCAACTACAAAAAATTTCGAGCTCAGCAAGTACCTTCGAGATGGCAAAAATCAGACTTCAGAGAGCACTGTTTATAAAACACTCTGATTTCTAGTTAGCCTTTTTTATATTACTAATAAAGCACTGGAATCCATGAGTCATATTTTTAATTGATCCTTCACAAATATTTTGTCCAAGTAGCCTACCACTGCTTAACCATAAATTAGTTTATTATTCAGTCATATGATCTTCTGGTTTTGGGATAGTATCAGATTTGTCTTCAGCACATACCATTACCTGAGATTTCCCATTTGTTACTCTGTTTTTCTACCACCTGTACTTTCCACTGTGTCTTCAGTTTAAAGCATAACTTAAGTCTAACTTTGGTCAAGCAACAAAATTAGGTTTTGTGCTATTTTAGGCCCTAATCTCTATGTTCTGGCTTTTGCCCAGGTTACAAGCTAAATCCTGTGGGTAAGAGTTATCTTAGGTTATGAGTGATGTGATAAGAATCCTGCAACACTATGTTGGACCTATCAGAAATACACTTCATCAATTAATCTAATAAAACTGCTGAAAAACATCCTTTTGTCTGTCTTCAATTACCTGCATGTCTAGATCAGTGCTTTCTTGTCAATGACCTGCTATTGTGTTTCTCACTCTCTAATACCATGTGGTATTAGTTTCATCCCGTATTTGTCTCCACATACTTTTTTTCCTTCTTCTATAAGCACCTCTACTGCTCCCTTATGCTCTGCCTTCAGAAGCAAAACCATTTCTCAACTATTGCAAGAAGCATTAGATTTCAAGTGTGCTGACATGAATTGAGTTCTACGCATGCCAGAGTTTTTCCAGTCAAACATGTAAACAAAATAAGTACAAAAGTACATTTTGCATTTGGGTTCAGCTTAAACCACGACAGTACGGCAACAAGGGAACTCAAACAAGATTTGAAAACAGTAACTAGAGTACATTCAAGTAAGGAAGAGGCTAGGCTGAGTTACTGTAGTATACAGAATCAATTAATATAGTAGAACAGAGAATATTAACAGCTTCAAAGTGATGTGTTACTTCCAGCTAATGAACTTCTGAGCTACACAAAGAACACCCGTACAGACAGAGAAAGGAATCTGGATGTGCTCTAAGATTTCAAGATCAAAAAGAAATTGTTTCTCCTTGCTTCATAAAGAAGCAAAGAAACATAGCACCAGGCTCCATGCAAAGGCCGGGTTGTTTTTTGGGGGTTGGTTTTTTGGTAGGGTTTTGTTTTTTGGTTGTTTGGGGTTTTTTCCCAGAAAAATACGAACAAATATAACCATTTTCTTAAATCCAAGTTATGACATGCACCTAACTTACTGAGAATAAAAACCTAGCTATTACACACTGGTTAGAACTTACAAACATTCTTTGGGAGTGATACCAATAGTAATGCACCACTCCATTTTCATATCCTGAACTCCAGTAGACCAAGACATAATTTTCTGGTATGGATCTAGCATCATCTGATCTCCTTCAGAACACTGATTTTACATCTGCATCTTGTGTTAGACAGGGAACCTTACAGAGATCCCATTTTTGCATTTTAAAAATGGCAATACAGAAGCACAGGCTAAGGAATTGCATACTTCCAGGCTTTAAGTACTTTCCTGAGGGAGCCTCACACCCAATGCCCAGGAGCAGCTAGAAACATCATAGAGCTAGTCACCAGGGCATGCAGCTATTGCATTCCCAAATTGGCTGGCTCCCAGGGCTGACGCCTAATTCAGACTCACCCCTTTATAGAAATGTTTCAGAGTTTCCATGAACTGCATATCCTAAATTTTGTTCATTTCTGATGATAGGTTCAAGTTCATTAAAGCTTGACCCACGCATGCTCTTCTGACACATCCAGGCTTCCACAGGTGTATCACCCTGACAATTATCTTGAAAACCATTTTGATTGTGTTCTGTGGGCAAGGAAGGTTTGTAAAATGACTTTCTGAGTCCTTGAGACAACGTAAGTCCCTGGTCTCCTGTGCTTTCATGCCCTGTAAGCCAACATCACCATGAAGACTGTAGCTAGCTAATATATACTCTCAACACAAAATCAGGTTATTTGCAAATTAGATGACGTTATACAGTATACGTGAAATGTTATTGCTGGTCACTTTCTTCCCTTATCTCCTATCTGCTTCTCTCAAACATATGTGATTTCACACGCATAAGAGGGACTCAGAACCCTCCCCAGGTTTCAGTGTCTCAAGTAAATTGCTGAATTCTACTTGTTGAGGAACGATTCTGAAGAGACAATTCTGAAAAGGTAGTTTGCCAACTCCACTAGGGTAAACAGAGCCATCAGCATGAAGTTGCATTCAAGCTAGAATAAAGAATAATACGGCTAAATATAGGTTTACCTTTCTTGAGTGCAAATAAAACACCGTTCAGGTTTTGGTTTTTTGAGGGGTTTGTTGGTTGTTTTTTAAGTCTTCACCCAAGGCCCTACTGTGCCCTTGAACGCTTAAAGAGAACTGTAATGAAACATCACTCAGTTCCCACATGCATAAAAATAAGGTAGATGTCGCAGTAAGATGTAAACACACACAAAAATACTTAGACAAACAAGCCCTTCTTTATAAACACAGCAATAGACACATAGGCGCTCTCATACACTTAAGAGAAGAAATTGCTACTGGGTTCATTTAATTACAATTTCCAAAATAACTGCATATTCCCAAATGCCAATTTGCATTTCCCAATGCAATATTCCCAAAACTGCAGCCAACAACACGTTATTTGCCTCTTAATGCAACAGACAATGTGTCTGCGGTTTCTGTACAACCGGCAGGGCATCCTGGCATCCTACTGAGATTCCTACGGAAGGAGAGGAGTTGAAGGAATACAGCTGTTGTCACAGGGGGAAAAAGTCGCTGATTGGGATTTCAGTGCTCTTTTGTTTTACGCTGTACTTCTGCATGGAAATCACACACATTTAAAGCAGACCAAAGCATTCACTCCCAAACTATTATCACTGCCACTTCCAAAAGCCACATCTTGGGAAATCCAGAGAGCTAAAATAATACTGGATTGCACCTTTGTTCTAATCAAAACCATAAAATCTTTCTGAGCTACAGAGGCTTATGAATGAGAGAAGTCAGAATTCTATGGCAAGAGCAATTATTAGAGATTGAAAAACTGTTTACTTGAATTTGAAAAAACAGTGTAATGAATTTTTCTCTCTGTATAGTGTGCTACAGCTGACTATTCCCATATAATGTTCAAGCCTTGCTAGTGAATTAGAATAAGAAAACTGGAAAATAGATCAAAATTCTTCTTTAGAGAATACTTATATTTGGAATCTTAACAATCTAAAATATTTGAGAAATAGAGGGGAAAAACACAAAAAGGTTAAGTCAGGGAAAATAATTATCTTACTCTTATTACTGTTCATTTGAAGCAGAAAACCCATGTGCAAGCATTTCCATGGCTCAGTTTTTCCTGCAAAATGGAAAAGTAATTCCCTTTTACTCAAAACTACTTTTGTCTTGTGTTTTTATTTGTGATGGAGTAATCAGACTTTCAAGAGGAGAAGAAGCAAGAGGTAAGCTAGTAACTACAGCTCTATGTATTACCCAGACAAAAGGTAATTGGATCATTTGGTCTCACTTCCACGCAGACTTCACACTACATAATACAGTCTTTTCTGAGTCGAAGTTCTCCATCTATTCCTTCCATCAAGAAAGACCTATGCACCAGTATTTCAAATAGAAGTGAGAGCTGTTAATCTTGTTAACAACCAAATTTGTCACTAAGGTTCTTTGCCCTCAGCTTCTGCACTGAAGCGCCACAACTCACCCTCCCAGAAATAACAATTTTCATAACCTTTAACAGTATATGGTGTGAAAGATATCTGATGTAAAATCTTCATAACTTCTAAACAAGAGGCCTTCTAAACTTTCCTGAACGATCAGAGCAGTTCTTAGCATGCAGAAGTTCCAAGCAGCCCTACAGTATTTCCTCTTTTGAGCTTCAAGGTACATACATTTCAGGCCTAAACTCCAGTCTGTAACAGAAGAACTCATCATGCTGCACAGTTATTGCACTGAGCAGTGTCAATCTGTTTGAAAAGGTAGGCATGACTTCTTAAAACACGTTACACATTATTCAAAAGAATATTAGTAAGAAAAATAAGTTTAGAAGACAAAAGTTTTAAGACTGTAAAGAAGCCTTCCAGCAGATATGAATGTTTTAAAGAATCGTATTCTCCCTCTTTCACAAACAGTTCCCAAGAATAATTTGCTTTCTTTGTATTTATAAGCTTTCATGTGTTGTGGCCACAAAGGATTTGTCTGCATGGAAAACCCAAACTCACTGCCTTCATCTCTGACAGAATTTGGGAAAGCCTGAAGCATTGACTGAATTTCACATTGGGAAATTATTAGGAACACAAATCATGACTAAGAGTTCAATGGATCATCTAGAGGCAGAGTTCACACTTTTGTGTGAAATGAGAAAAAGATTACGCAACGGAAGACGGGATGTGCCACAAGCGAAAAATAAAGCAAAGCATAGCTTGCACTGGCTTCCTAAGGCACAGGACGTGCTCAAACCAAATTTCAGAGCATTTTCTGAAATTAGTAAGTTTGGAGCCTGAGGAGAAACACTCAGCCACAGTTTTGCAGCCAATTACAAAAATATTTCTGTGGAATTTAACTACTGTGACCAAGGCAAAGTTAATTGCAATAACTTTCTGGAGTAAAAACACCTTCTAAACGATGTACATGAACTTCTCACACAAAAGCCAGGCTTTTTCATTTTTACCTCTAAATTGTTTAGTGGGGCTTTTCCAGTTTGTTTTGTTTAGTTTCTTAGACCAATGACCCTAAAATAGGATAGATACCTTATTTCTGTAGGATAACAGAAAACACACTATTACGATTTAAAAATGACAGGCTCCTCAAGATCACAGTATCTTGGTCCCAGCCACCATTCAAATCTGCAACCGTTTCATATCTGAAACACATTCCTTGCTGTAACACCCAAATCCTGATCTCTCTATAGCATTCTTCTTAAATACCACCAAAAAAAAATAATCAACAAACAATACAATCTGTTCCAAAAGAAGCTCAAGTTGCTCACTCTGTAAAATCACAAGGCTCACCAATGAAAGTTACTGGACTGGAAGTCAGAAAGATCAGACTGTTTACTTAGAGCGGTCCAAAACGCAACAGTTTCATGAGGCTGACCACCTAGGTTGTCTATACACCACAGGTTCTTGCTAATAATGGTGCTTCCTTTTCCTCAGAGAGGCTGTGAAATCCACAGCTGACATCCTCTGAAGAAATTAATGACTTGGGGTTTTTTATCATCAAAGCTCCTCTGAAATAAAAGATTATGTATGAACACATTTTACAGCATCCTTACCAGGATAGCCAGCATCAGCTTCAATGTATCAGCAGCCATCTGATCAAATCAAGGTAAAAATCCAAACTTCTGTACTAGTAGAGAGTCAGAGTACAATCATCCACAATGGAGCAGAAATCCAGAATTCTCCACATGTATAATGATTAATCTCTACAATACACAGTAAAAGAAAAAAAGCATAAGTATCAATTGTGACTAACAAAGAGAAACCAAGGACTTTGTGGCAGGAGGTTTTAAGTGCATACAAAATAGTTATGAATAACATGAGGTCTTACTGCCTACTTTCAGGGGACATAGAAAGCGGTAGCAAATGTGCCCCTTCTCCATTTCACAACAGGAAGCAGGTAACTGAGGACCATTTATATTATATTTATTCTGCAGTGCAGCAAGCTCAGAACTCAAATCCCTATCTCTTACTGCTGTTTTCAGCTATTTAATCAATTCCTATAAAGAAGACAGTGCCAGATTCTTCTTGAAGGTGCCAAAGCAAAAGGTCGAGTGGCAACAGAAGCTGCAAAAGGAAGAAGTTCCTCACAACAAGGGTGATGAAACACTGGAGCAATCTGCCTAGAAAGGTTGTAGGTACTCCATCCTCGGGGGGCTTTCAAAACTCAGTTGGATAAGGCCCTGAACTGAAGTTGGCTTCACTTCAAGCAGGCAGTTGGAGTAAAGCCCTTCCAGGCACCTTTTAGACCTGTGTAGAGACCTCATAGCAGCCTCCTTTTTTTGCTGAAGGGATCCTAAAAGGAAGCCAGAGAGGGACTCTTCATCAGGGACTGTAGCAACAGGACAAGGGGCAATGGGTTTAAACTTAAACAGGGGAGATTTAGGTTAGATATAAGGAAGAAATTCTTTAATGTGAGAGCAGCGAGGCACTGAAACAGATTGGCCAGAGAAGCTGTGGATGCTCCATCCCTGGAGGTGTTCACAGCCAGGATGGACAGGACCTTGAGCAACCTGGTCTAGTGGAAGGTGTCCCTGCTCATGCCAGGGAGGTTGGAACTGGATGATCTTGAGGTCCTTTCCAACACAAATCAGTCTGTGATTCTATGATTCTAAATCACTTAATGATTGTTATATACAAATTGTTAACACTCATTTGACAGGTAAAAACTTCGCAAGTCACATAAACACTGCTACCTTAATTGGCAGATTCCATCCTCAGTTTAAGTGAAGCACTAGTACTTTGAACTTCTTAGAATTATTTAAACAAAGCAGCTGTCATTGATGAGTGCATTAGAAGTGAAACTGAGCTTCAGAAATCACAGAAAACATTCCAATGCATTTCCACTACTGAACTTCATTATCTACCTTGCCTTCCAGAGAAGCCCTTATATAAGAATCTGATTTAATTATAGAAATTGTCATAACACTCCTTCCTAACATAGCAAAAAGAAGCAAGAAAACCAAAAACGAGGCTGGTCTCTTCTTGAATGGAATAGCACCATTTTGTAAAATGTAAGTAAAACAATGTATGAGGGATATACATTCCCTTGCTTCCCTAACACCAGTTAGAAAGTGGAACAAGTCAATTACAAGTTAATAAGGCTTTCCTTGCCAAGAACATCTTGACAACTATCCCAGGCTACAGCGATTTCGCTGTCACTTTACAAGTAACCTTAGCATGCTTTTGGGACAGAGGCTGTGGCACACATACTGGAGAAAAAACAAAGCTGCTGCAGGAAGGAGAGATGTTAGAAGTGGGACCCTGAGGACTGTGCACTCTACTTTCCAGAATACAGCTTTGCCTCCACTGCCATCCTTTAAGCACTGCTTTGAGGAAATATGAACTGATAAGCTACAAAAGTTCTAACATTTTCTCCTAAAAGAACCAAACTAAAGCTTTACTCTTAAGAAAATGCCTTTCTGACAAACTTGTATGTCAGTTCTCAAAGTTCGGGGGTTCAAATGAATGTTATAAAATGCCATGTAAACCTACACTGAACCTAGAGATTTTTCCCTAAGTTTCAAGATCTGAAAAGGCATTGAAAGCCTGAATAAAGATGATCAAAAAGAAAGAGAAACACAACACTAATTTTCTTCTTCCTCCTCATCACTATCAATTTTCTTTAGTAAAAAGACTACGCATTGAATTAAAAGAAACCTCACAGATCAAAAGCTGCCTTGTCTGAGTGAAAGAGGAGTGAGAAGAATGCTTCCTCCCACAGAACAGAGAATGAGGCAGTCTGGCCTCAGCATGCCTGTCTCACTCAGGACAACACATAATGTCATTGGATCTGTTGAATTTCCTACACTTCCCTTCCCAAGTCAAAGACACAAATGGTAAACTCCTAATTTCATTCCAGAGGTAGAAAAATTACATTAACGTGTGCCAATTTTGCATTTTTTTACTGTGCCCAAGAACAAAAAAAGCCTCTCAAAACAGTGGAAAGAAGAGCGTGAGCTACCCCTCAGCCTATGCCAAGGGCTGGGGAGGGACTGGGGACTCCCCGCTTCGGGTCCCCTGAAGCTGCTCGTTGGCCTCAGCTCCTGGTTCCACTTGCTACTCACAGCTCCTTTTATCACAAAGGAGTTCTGCAAGCACTGGTCTGCAGCTCTGACTGTAGTTTGAGGCTTCCCAGCTGTTCATCCCAAAGGCCATAGCCAGGGCAGTTATAATGGCAGAGATGCAATTTAGAGTATTCTCAGTCTGCCAGACAGCAAGCGCTCAGTGACCGATGAGGGTGACCACCCTGTCACTGATTTTAGGAGACTGCCCTTCCATTTCGTTCATTACTGACAAAAGTGAAGGGAAAGCTCAATCACAAAAACAAGCTTTTGCAGGAGTGTTAACCAATTTTGATTACATTTTGGTTCTGGTGTATAGTGAGTGCATCCTGAGGAAATCATACATGACATATCGAAGGGGGAAGGGAGTAGAGGGAGAGAAAAGTTCCCCTTTTACATTGTTCACACAAAATTGCACACCTGAAATAAAAATCATGGATAAGAGCTCACATTTGAGACTTTGGCTGCTAACACAGGATATTACACCAGGTGCTTGTAACTCAGTACCAGAAGGCAAGGAGAATATTTCTGAGAAGATTCATTAATGTAAGCAGCAAACACTTGCTGTACAGACATTACTGCAAAGGCATGACAGGTATGATGCTCAAGACAGGTCTCTGAATGAAAGCAGCAAGCCAGTTTCTCCAGGAAGGGTGTAGAAGTCCCTGGGTAAAGGCTGTTCCAGAGCTCCTTGGAAAACCACATCTGGGCCCTGCTGCCTGTAAGACAGCTGCTGGCTGTGGCTCTGAACTGCTGTGGATAGTAAATGGGATTCAAATACATACAGGTGAACTGCAAACAAAACTGGGCTTCTTTTTGGCATCAGGAAGAACATGGGCAGCAATGTTCAGAGGAGTTCCTTGCTTGTCATAAATAGCTGGGAAGGAAGCTCCTTTGGAAACCACTTGAGAACTCCTCGACTGCCAGCCTGCCAAGCATGAAGCAAGCAACAGTGTCCAAGAACATTAATAGCCAGGAGGCAGTAAGAAGACCAGAATGAAATAAAAGTCATTCACTTTGGATATTTTTTGCTTCGGCCCCAACCTAAACAGAACCTGAACAGGAAGTTTTAAATGAAAACTCCATGGAATTTAGTCATAACCACATTTGAAACAGAAGCCATACCTTGACTATAAATTGTATCTCTCCCAAGTGGATCAGTTGGAACAACTCATCACACCTTTGCACCAGTTAGAAGCATGAACCTTGTACACTCTTGCAGTATAACTATGAGCAAAGTTTGACCATTACAGTAATTGAAACATATCGGGGGGGGGGAAGGAAAGACAAACATTCATTTTTTTTAAAGTTGTTGTGTTTTCTGGAGGGGGGGAAAAATAAAGTGGAGAAAATACTTTACTAGGAACAATAAGGTTAATTGTAACTATCATAAAGGCACTGGTAACTGCCAGAGGCTTTAGCATGGTCCACCCAGAGTCCTTAGCAGCTCATGCCTAACTTGCAGATGCATGGCAGCAAGAAAATAGAAGAGGTTGTAAAAATAATTATACCACAACTTCTAAAACCAAAGCACTAAAAGCTTTTTTCTTTCTAAGAAATTAGGAGGAAAAATGCAAGCTGGCTGCTGCAGAAGCAAGAAAACATAACACAGTATTATCTATACTCATTTTTATAGTACATCCGGTTGTGGAGCAAATTAATATTGTTTTCCAAGAGTCATTCACAGCTGTAATATCTCTTAGGAAGGGAAAAGCTTTGTGTATGCCTATAATATGCTAGCTACTACTACAGCTGAGAACACAAGGATCTGTTTGAAATTAGTGTATCTTTCTTTGTGGCCACAGAGGCCTCGAAATATAGAAATACTTGAATATTTCCAACTTTGTTGCTGAGTGTTGAAAAGTCTGCTTGATTGTTCTCAAAATAATAATGATTAGCAGTAACTGATATGTGAAATATGTGTTAGAATCAAGTTTTGAGATTTGACAATTTTCCATTGATGTTAATGGTGCCTCTACAGACACAACGAAGCACACTACAGAGACAGGATCACTTGATACTGAGCAGTGTTAAACAAATGCTTAAGCCCTTTTTTCTTATCTGCCAGGACACTTTCTGAATCACAAGATATTTCATGGTGTCATCTTTGAGTGCACAGACCCTGCACTGCACAGGGTCATTATCACTATACTTTGATTGACTTAAAATTATGTTTCAACTACTTAAAATTACTCAAAAAAGAAAAAAAACCACAAAAAACGAACAGTTCTCTCTTACAACACCAATTCTGACAATTTCATGCTTTAAGAACCATCTATTCGTGTCTCTAAAATGCAGCTGTGGAAATACTCCTTCTGCAAACATATTCTGGATGGATTATAGAGTCTGAAAAGCATCTGGCTGAGTTTCAAATCATAGGTAGTCTCATGAGCACGTTTGGATGTGTAACACAATGCACCCAAATGTTACAATTGATTAATGAGATTGAACTAAGATTAAAATAATGTTGCTAATATTTTCATTGCATATTCTAAGTTGAAATGTGTAATTAATAGAAAACTACACTGCACTGGGTAAGGTTTCTTTAATGCAGATCTTAAAATGAAGAACCATAGCCAGTTCATGTCCTCAGTCTTTAACAAGATGATATATTGAAGTGACAGATACAAAACAGAGTGTGAACTAAAGCAACACAATAAAATGTGTAGAAACCATGATATGGAGAAGTAGAAACAGAAAAAGGAGGAGAATGGTATACGCAACATTCCCCTGTCCCCCTGGGAAGCTGAGGCATAATCAGCGTAACTCCGGGTCCCACAATGACTGCCATGCCAATAGATTCAGCCAAATACGTATGCCCAAAAGAAGGAAAGTCATAAGGATTTTATTTTCAGCCTAATATAATTTCAGTCTAATCAAATTCAGTATTCTTGCATGACTTTCGTTTTGTATACTTGGTATCTGAATCCCTGCTTATCCTTTTACATCACAGTTGCCTTTTTTTAAGGCACTACAGGAAGCGAGGGTTATGAGCATCATCTATTCTTTCTGTCAATATTGTCACAGCAAGGACTGAAACCAGTGCCAGAAGTCCCTCTTCATTATAAACCATATTGAAACTAATTTAGTTTATATGATGCAGGTCACCGCACAGTAGAGAGAGTTCATGAAGCTGTATCTGAGTAAATGATCTACAGCTGAAGAGAAACATCATGCTACCAAACCATGTGTGAAATATATTTTTCAGTACAATGAAGTGATTTTTTGTTCTACATTTATTTGATCAGCATCTTGTTATGATTTATTTTTGGTACGATTTCAAAGATTAAGTTACTCTTGGGCCCCACCACTTAGGTGGAGTTCAAGATTATTAACTGTTGTGACAAAACAGCCATCAGCTGTATGTTTCCAGTTGAGTGATTTGTATCATGACTTACCAACATAACGAGGGTAAACCCAATGAAGTGTAATTGTTCTCCTCTACTAACCATATTCATTAATCCTCATTCATTCCTTGGTACTTTCACAGAGGAAGATGTGTGTGGAAATACAATTCAACAGGCAGTCAAGAAATTAGCCTACTGAAGCAACCTACAGAGTACATCTTGTTATGCTTTCTCTAGTCATTCACTTCAAACATTACGTGGAATGAAAGCCTGGAAATAAGCAGAAGGAAGAACAGCTACCACATGTACACTTCACTTACTGTGACCCTATATAAGCCATATCCTCATGCAGTTTTAATATCACCCACTTATATCTGCATTAAATCTCAACTTTAAAACTGCACAGAGAAAGCCTTAGAAAAGCACGTATGCAAAATCCTGGTTTAAGAGAACCTGAAGAGATTCAGATTGGGACATCTGAGGTTGCTCTTCCTTCCACCTGCATGCAATGTGCTCACTTTAACTTCATCCTTATTTCTTGTAAGGATCATTTACTCCCTCCTATTTTGAACTGATATTTTGGGCCAGAGGACTGCCACTCTATGACCTCTCTGCAGCTTCAGAGGCTTTGCCAGTTGATCTTATACCTTCATCCATTTAGCATATTCAATTGTAAAAAGTACTCCTAGAATACAAGATGTTACCAAAAGGAATGCAAAGGTTGGATATTTGCAGTGCTCATTAATGTAATGGTGAATGAGAAATAAAATCTTTTCCGTCTCCTTGCAGATGTGCAAAATCGCACAGAGGTGCCTCACAGAGCCCAGAAGGCACCAGCAAACTACAAATTGTGGGATCCCCTGGGAGAGGGAAAACAAAGACAGAAAAGACAAAAGAAGTAACTTCAAGAAGGATGGGAGATAAACTGGCTTAGTGCCTTTTCTTCTTAACTCCTAGCTGCAGCTGAAGAAGTCAACTGAGAAGTTCAGACACATCAAACATCCCAAATAGGTAATATTCAATGTTCAGGAAGAAGTTTGTTCTGCTGCAGATGTCTATTAAATACCCTATCAAAATCTCCAATTAAAACTGGAACGCATGGACTTGTTCATTCCAAACTATCATCACCAAAAAAACCCGAACATACTTATATATAGTTAATTTGCACTTGGGAATAAACCTGCCTTGAAAGGCAGATTGATTCAACGACTTAAATAACTAACTGCCTTTTGCAATTTCTGTCTGGTTCATGTTCAAAAGGGTGGAGTAGAAGACAAGTCTGTGGTGCATTCCATCATATACATAAGAGGGTAAATGCTATCTGAAGTGGGTGAACTGAATTTGTAAGACTTAAATCATAGTCAGTTCTGTTTCTTTCTCCTAGGCAGTCTATTCAGAATATTTTTTCATCCAAAGACATGGTTTCTAAGGATTTTTACTATTGAGGGCAACTGAGAAAACACACCAAATCTGTTTGCTGTGCGTCAGCATTTCAGGACAGTGAGAGTTACGTTGTCGTGGGAAACACACAGAAGCACACAGAAGAGGAGCTGTCACATTGCTTGAAATCCCCATCAGCCTCCTCTTCTCTAGTCTGCCTACATGGCTGCTAAGTAAATCACAGATACAGAAATCGTGAGACACACCCCAAAGCAACAGAACCTAAAAAGGGCTTATACACTTCCTGCTCTTTACAGCAAAAAAAGGGGGTTACACACCTCCTGCTCTTCATGGCAGTAAGACAGCAAAGTCGCTGACTATTAGACAATTAGCCACGTTAGCTACATAGCCATATAGAAATCAAAGGGAGCAGGCTTAACCTCACTATCATCCTCCACTGCTGAAGATTATCTGCTCATATTTCTTCTGCTCATTCTGAAATCCTCACATTTTGGACCCCTCAGTGTCAGTAAATCCCAGAGGTGTCCCTACTCATCATCAACTGTAAAAAGAGTAAATAAATATTTGGCCTATCTTAAGAAAGATCAATTTTCCTTCTATTGGCTCACTATACTACTCAGAATACACTCAGCAATACAACTTCAGCCAAGTGGACAAGCTTCATGCCTACAGGATACAGGACTTGACCCAGCTATTTTGGAGAAGCAAACCCTACAGAGATGCATACACACCCAGCCCAATGAATGATTGCCTTGAAGACTGGATAAATTCTTTGTTCATCCAACATCACTCTACCCGTTCCCATCCTCACCTCCATGACTTCCTAGCCTGCAGTGAGTGTATCTGCATCCTAGAGGGATGCAAGTCACTTTCAGTAAAGGTAACAGTGATAACTACTTTTAGCTGGTTGAGCCCACTTAAATCACTTTCTAGCGATTCATCTGCTGGATTTTTACTCTTCTCCTGCATCTATATTTCTAATCTCTTTTTATATCCCACTAGATAGTAATAATTACACAGTTTAGGATACTACTGATGTGAGAATATTTATGCATTAAGTTAGGCTGTCAGCTCTTCTAGAGCAGATACCATGGTTGTGGGCATTGTACGGTGCTAAGCTACTTGTCTCAACTTCAGACTACAACAATAATAAAGATGTGAGATATCCCCACAGACACTGGCCTTGAATCATGTCTTTCTTGCATCTTCTCTTTGTCCAATGCAGATGTTTAACAGATGTCAGCATTAAAATGACCAGAACTTTACTGAAGTGCTCATGGCTAGCAACACAAATGAATTGACATATTGAGACTAAGATGCCTTCCAACATCTTCATGAGGTCCAGAGCAGAATCAGACCATGAAATTAAATTTCTCATGAGAACTCAAAATGCTGTGCATTATTGTTCAACTCATAGAAAGGCAGGAAAAGTATTGTGAAACTACTTATTGACAGAGTAGTCACAGGAAGAAAAATACACTCTAATGCGCAACTACTGATGATGATGAACACATTAAGAGATACTGTACTTTACTCTAGACATCTTCCTTGTTGTCTGTCTCAAATAGGAATGACTTTGATCTAACTGCAGATTAAGATTGATTTAAACTAAATTAAGAGATCTGGTAAAGGTTAAGCATGTTATAATAGGATCATGCACTAATTCTACAACAGGTTGTAGACCCCTCTGCTCGTTTTGTTTTAATAAAATCAGATGGATTGAGCAGAACCTTCTGACGAGAGGCACAGCAGCACCAGCTCTCTCCCAGGCCAGCACAGCATCACAGCTAAAGCTGCTCAGGCTGAGGCTGCAGATCCTCCAAGGCCGTCTCAGGGGTTAGTGCTGCAGCTACACTTTATTACATCTGCCAGGTCAATAATAAAATGTCTGAGGCTTAGGCTTTGGGCTTTTTGAGTCAGTATTTTGTTGTGGGTTTTTTTCTAAATCTTCATAAATCCTCAAAAATCTTTAAATAGGATTAAGTGGGAAATCAAGCAGCTACTAGAGATAAATCTTATCTTACTTGTATAATCCAGGTTTAGGTTAGGAAAAAAAAAGCTGCTGGTGAATTTCTTTTCCCTGAGCATCTGTCACAACAGACTTACAACTTCTTATGCCTTGCTAACCAGAATAATTCTAGCAAAGTTTTATTTATTAGATTTTTGCCTTGCTTTTTTATTTTCTTTTTTTTTTATTTAGTTCTGGGATTTATTGATTATCTTTAACTATATATTTACATAATAAGTAGTGGATGGAGGAGTGTTCATTTGCATTAATTACATCATGCAGTCTGAGCAATAGCAGCCATCCAAAAAAACAATTTCCCACACAGATCCACACACACAGCAATGGAAACACTCCACATGTACCTTTTGGGCTCCATTTCATGACATTCTGGGTAAATACTGTAACATCTTATAAACACATACAAACTCTCTATCAGAGATGTGGTTTTATGAAAATTCCATTAGCCTATGACTATATACTTGAGTCATATGTTGACCAATACCTTCAGATAGTTCAATTTCATGCTATTTTTAGGCCTGATCTTTTATGCAAGCTGCTGTTGATTAGATGGTAGACTAATGCAATTAGAACAGTTTAACTGGAATTGCAACAGAATTTCAGAGAAGGGACTCGTACTGCTTAATGAGGTACTATATTCAAAAATAACAAAACCTGAGCAAGAACCTCCTGTATTGTTAAAATTATTTTCTAAAGCATAACTTTGGTTTATTATTTACTCCTTACATATCAGGTAATATTATGTGCCTGAATGTAATGAATACAGACTGAATAAATCAGTTCAAGCCAAGTACTGTGGGCTCCTTTTTTCCTACTCATTTCCCTAAGCAATCCTGTGGGTCTCAAAAGTTACCATGAACTAACACCACCCCTCTGTAGTGAACTTAGAGATATAACCTCTGCACCATCTAGTGCTAGCTGCAACAATCAGTCTTAATACCATAACAAGAATTACCTCCAATCACATTCATTCTCTCAAATCCACAATGTGTGGATAGGTAGTACAGCCTTCCAAAATGTCTCTGAGCATAAAAGATTAAAACATGGTATTTTCTGAGGTAAGAATGAATAATATTTTCCCTTACTTCAACAAAAGGTTATCTTCAACAGAAAAAAAACCTTATTTCAGTAACTGTATGAAACAAATGAGGTAGTAGTGTTTCATGAAACTAATTTCTTTAGTCCTGATGGAAAGCAAGAAACATTTTTGAAAGCAACTGAAACAAGAAATGTCACCTTTGACAGGTTGTGCTGTATATCAAATTGCACTAGGAATGCGAGGAATGGATTTTCTAATTCAATTAAATATTATGTATTGTAGTGAAGTGTCCATTTCCTCAAAAACAAATGAACTTGCAGCCTCTCTCTGGAGGAAGAATCATAGACCTAGAACTTTATCTTTCAGCTTTTAATCTGAGTTCTGCAAAACCTATCTAGAATGTTAGCAGGTGGGAATAAAAATGGAAGGAGAGGACAAAAGTTAGATGTGTAATTAATACATTATTAGCCACATTCTTTCAAACTGTAAGCGGTGACAACTTACAATACTGAGTAAACAGAGGATTTGCTTTCTTTGTAACTCAGTCTCCTGTCTTCTGAAATGGTTAGGGAAAAAAATGCTATGTTCCTTTGGACTCTGAGAACACAGCAATGAAGTAAGGGACTCTAGTGGTAGGACAAGGGGTAATGGCTTCAAACTTAAACAGGGGAAGTTTAGGTTAGATATAAGGAAGAAGTTCTTCACAGTGAGGGTGGTGAGGCACTGGAATGGGTTACCCAGAGACATGGTGAATGCTCCAACTCTGGCGGTGTTCAAGGCCAGGCTGGACAGAGCCTTGGGTGACACAGTTTAGTGTGTGGTGTCCCTGCCCATGGCATGGGGGGTGCAACTAGATGATCTTAAGGTCCTTTCCAACCCAAACTGTTCTATTCTATGATTCTATAAGTATCAGGCTTAAGAGCCAATACAGGAACACAGCCTAGTCCAAACAACCTAGTGAAAATGTTTGATTTATAACTATTACTATAAAAAACCTCTGAATTTAATTTGCAGCTCAAACCAGAAGCATTCCTGTAGCACATGAGGAAAAAGCAGCAGCAACAGGACTTGATACGACAAGAGGACAAGTGGCCTCTGCTTATTTTATGCAGTTAAATATCTCCAGTTGCAATGTGGAGCAAAAAATACGTATTTTTTTTCTTAACTAGGCAGTCAGTCTTTTAGAATAAAAAACACTTTAAAAATACCCTCCTTTTAGCTTTATAAGAATTACCTAAATGACTTGTAAACGTAAGCCACAATTTTGTGATGCCAATAAGTTCTTTACAACTCTTTCATCCTCTTCATTCATTTTTACATAATTATAACAACAACAAACAAAATGACCGAGTTACATTTCCAGCTGAAAGTCTGGAAGTAAGGAGGAATCTTCTCAAATTGCTTTCGAGAGGAGTAATAGTAAAAATAAACACACGATCCTCATAAAAGCATGCCATGTATTTTTCCACTGTACTTAAGGAGATCACCAACCAGCACAGACTCACATAAAACTATTTAATTTGAGGCAAGCTTAGACAAGTTTTGCACATCTACAGTGTCAGGAAAAGATCCCTCTGGTCTTATATGACAGAATTGATACATCAGAGTAAACCTAGCAACATTTATTTGGTGACAGTCCTTACTAACTAAGATCATATTAGGCCACCAGTTGGCCAACACATCAGTTACAACTCTCATCTTGGATTATTAACACCACATTTTAATACTAAATTAAGTGAACTTTAAGTGAGAGCCAAACATCTGTGCGTACACATCTCTTCTGAGGAGCACTCGCTCCCTGTGCTGGCAGCAAATATTGTCTCTAACCTTTTAGTCAGATAATTCTCAGAGTATTTTTGAGAGCTACAGGCCTCATCAGCATGAGTCCCAACCCAGCAAAGCACTGAAGGTCACGAGTGATATCAATAACCTTATCCGATAGGATTGCATACTCCCACCTTCGTATTCTAAAGAGGGCCTGAGAAAGATGGACTACTGTCCAGGTGGCTGCCAAGGCCTGGCTCTCAGATAGTAGCAAGTCCCAAGCAATTTCTCAGAATTATTCATTTCTTAATACTCTATAAACAGAAACTAATTTGGGACTTTCATAAATGCAAACTCCCTGCTTCATCTCTATGAAAGCGTTTCTTCAATTAAAAGGCTGGAAAACCTTCTGCAGTGGAACAGGCAAAAAGAGTGCATGAAACCGGAGTATCTAGTTCTGATGTCCCACCAACTGATTTCTCCTCTAACACTATTTGCATAGATTAGGCAAGCATGGTATGAGAAACATACACAGATAAGAAGTCTTTAATAATACCAAAAGGTCTGCAAAAGTGAAGGGAAAAGAGAAAAAGAGAGCTTAACGTTTAAAAGCCAGGAATGCTCTAGAGGTGCTGCCATTGCTAGTGACAAACCCTGTGACATGTACACGGGGCAAAGGAACTTCTTGTAGATTCTATATGAGCTCAAGAAGTAGGGCAATTTATCTCTTACAGATATCCCACTGAAATTATGACCTGTGGAGTACCGTCACCAAAACTTCTCTAAAATCCTAAAGGGAAACTCAAAAGCTACTAAGGCATTTAAACACAATATTCCTGAGGAGCCACAAACACCTGATACCACTGGGAACCTGAATCACTGCTAATACCCAAGCTCATAAAATATACGGACAGTGCATATTGTCAGTGTTTTGGTACATTTCATCCTCCATTTGACAGAAGACAGCAGTCAAAGGCTGGGAGTTTTTTTTCATTAAGAAATACAAGAAAATACTCATCCTTCAGATTCATCGTGGCCCAACACACTGCACTCAACTGCTGCTTTGTTTTCATAATTGGATAATCTTTTATTGCGATACGATGGTTTTAATGGAAATGCTTTCACTGTGCATCAGGTCAGTGACTGGACTAATCTAGAGTATTGTCACAGCCTCATAAAATAGGGCAGATGGAAACAGAACTTATCACGGCACACCTGATGCTTTTGTTATCCAAATATGTGAAGTCTATAAAGTGAATTTCAATTTATGGGATTCAATCCAGAAATCCACGGGCAGGCTAACTTCCCATTAATTCCAGTCGTGAGGAACTACAGCTTTAGATATGACTGCTCTTCTTGATTAGGTAGACAGATTTAAAAGAGTTTAATTACTTTAGATTAATCAAACACTGAAGTCTGTCTGAAGGCTAATAAATTCTAATTAACAAAGATTATCTCCAAATATCTATCAAAGACTAATCTAAATTATCTTTTGGCCACAGAAGCTAATCTGTCAGTAAAAGCAGTTTTAAATAATGAGATCAGAAATTATTTGTAGGCAACATATTTAAAAAAAAAAAAAAATATAAGAGTGGTGTCAGAAAAAAAAAAAAGTTCTTTCCCCTTCAATACCAAGCAGACTAAGGATAAAATACCATTCACTAGGTACATGGCCTAACACTATCTAAACAACACTTCAAGGTTCCTAACAAATTACTCAATTCAGAAATGTTTCCAAACTCTCAAGCTTGCCACCAGCTTCAGTGAAAATAAATTAACAAAAGTTTACACATCTTTTTTAAAACCCTAGTCAAAATACTTAATAACTCAAAGCAGGCAAGAAACCTCAAGGTCTGTATATATATTATACACTGGTTTAAATATATGCATATATAAGAATACATATGACTGGAATACGCATCTTGATATATGTGTTTTCTATGTATATATTCCAGTCATATTATTAGACAGTGTTAGAGTTCTAGCTTAGCACAAAAGAACAATGTTTTTGTTCCCCTCTATTTTCAGTGCCACCAACTGAAGTGCAGAGCTTTCTTCGTCTAGAGAAGGATGAGCCTCCTCTCCTGAAAACAGAAACATCTGTTTTCTCAAGACATCTGCTAAAGAAGCAAGAAGAGCAGGATATAAACTACTTAGTCAAATAGTTTAAAGATAATGGAGAAATAATTAATTACAAGAAAAAAAACTATAAGATCTGCATGCAATTAGCTGTACTCTAAATGCCAAAACACTATGCTCAGAAAAATATGATCAACGAGTTCTTGTGAGCTCCTAATGATTCTCACTTATGCAGTGATAAAGGGTCCTGCAATGCACTCCAAATGCTTACTGGACAGGACCAGTGGAGCTGGGCTCCCTGCTTACAGCCAGGCATATGCTGGAACAGCATGTTTTCATGTTGTGCCCAAGTCCCATTACACTTGGCAGAGCCATAACCTATGGATTATGAGGTTTGTGCTCTGCCAAAGACAGCTTTACCAGCACAGCTTGACTTGGTCCAAGTGCAACAGCATGAAAACATATTATGTTTTGGGGCATTTGTGGCGATTTCATTGATGAAGAATACATTGGATCTGATCCTTCACAAGCTAGTAATTTATTATAGGGCTATGGAAGTCAAAGGAACATGCAGTTTACATTTATTTAACAAGCAGTGGGAGAGATTATGTCCAGTTACTATTCTTCCAGTATTGGGCACTTTTAAACACACATGGACCACAACTGAAAAATAAAAAGATGAATTAAGAATGCAAACATTTTTCTGACAGATGTAATGGTAATTGAACTATTTCTATTAGTTCATTCTTTACTGCTATCCTCAATGGATCCAGAAGTTCCTTTTAACTTACTGGGTTTAAAAATTGTTACTTCTTTCCACCTTCATCTCTTCCAACCTTACAAATAAAAGCTCTTTGCTGTCTCATTAGCTTTTATCTGCCAGCAGGAGAGCAGAAATGACCTGCAACACTCCTACTACTGGGAAACTACAGGATGAACCAGTCTTTTATGGTGGTGGAGCCAAATGCCAGTTCCAAGGCATCTCCATAGGCTGATGGCCAAAGTGAGCCATTTCACAGCCTCATCACACAGGAGTGGGCAGGACAAGGCAGGACTGAACTGCCATCTTGCACCATTTTTAAACTGCCTAACTGGACACTCAAGAACACACTTCCACCCTGAGGCCAGATACCTCCTCCTAAAGGCAGAGCTATTCCCTCCCCAGCAGGGCTGACTTTTAATGTACATGCCAAAAGAATAAAAAAGACAGCAGGGACTACACTTTCCCCACTTCCCATGAGAAACCTTGCCACAGCCAATGTTACACAGAGCAGAGGGTGACCTGGGTGAGCAAGAGGGAACTCAATAACCTCTTCCCACTGCTCTTATTTTTTTTCTGACTGCAACATATTCTACTACCCTGAAGCAGGGCTAGGAAAGCACTTTCTCTAGTCGTCTACTTTGGCAGGTCAAAAGAAATCAGGTTGCAGGCAGTGTTAGGCTTACAGCTTGCCAGTTGGACCATTCAGATCCAGGTTATCCTCCTACTGTACATTTAGAGGACATTGCCTGGTGAGGTCATAAAATTCCTCAGTTTCCCTTCTAGGTTTCTTTTCATTAAAGATAGTCAGAAATTCTAGAAACCTTTTTCCCCCCAATGGAAAAATACTGATTTGTGGAAAGAAATTTCTACAGGAACTGACGCTGTCAAAAATCTGTCAATAAAAACCAGACACAGAAGACTAACCAGCCCACCCACAGGCAAGCTCCCGAGGGGGCAGTCCTCTTGGCAGACATCCTGAGCTCAGATTTGCAAAGAAAAATTGTTTGGAAACATGAAAATTTCCATCATATGTATGTTCCAGTTCCCACACAGCTTCCATGTTAATTGTCTGGTTTCAAAAAAAACCAAGTACCTAAGATGTAGGCTCATCCTCTCAGGAAATGAATCAAAACCAAGAGTCAATAACAACCTTCACCACTTATCAGAAAACATTCTACCATTAGCTAAATTAAATGCAAGAGGAAGGACTCTACTATCACAATCAAAAAGAAGGTGGTTGTAGAGAAGCATGGATTCTTCAAAAGAAGGGAGTTAAAAAGCTTGTATCCGCTCTTAACAGGGACTGGAGAAGATACACGCAATTTATGGGGTTCTCCTTCCTTTGAGCTCAAGCCTGAAGGGAAAAAGGCCCAACAATGTGAGATTTAAGGTTTATGCAACCAGCTTCCTACCTCAACACACAAAATGAGAATTGCTGGAATAGTCATTTTACGTTGGCATAAACCCTGACAGCATAAATTATTTTTCCTGCAATTATTATACAGCCACTTTCAAAACAATTGTTAAAACAATCTCTCTTCAGCTAGCAGTGAAAACAAACATAACCTAGATGAACAGGTCAAAGATTATTACTATACATAAAAAACAACATCAGGCCATGAACTTCCCCCTCCCCTTTCTTTTTAAATCAAAAGCTGAAATTTTGATATAATCAGAACTTCATTACAAAATTCAGGCATTTTTTTACACCCAAAACCACAGGATAGCGATGCTTCCACACTTGACAATAGCTAAGCAAGTCCACGGCTGTTAACTCAAAGTAGTTTTGAAAATGGAGTTATTTTATACATTTTCACCACGAAAATCTGTCCCATGAAAGGCTAAAACTGAGAACACTGTTCTCTGTATTCCTCGTTCTGCACTGGCAGCTGACACATGCATCGCATACCTATGAACGTACACACGTTCTGATGTACATATGTGCTTATCTTTCCAGTCAGCTGCAAAAGTGTTCACCTTGGCTAAGCACGCCTCCCCTAGAGATCCAAGCAGTGTTCTCCTGCCTAAATCCATGAGATCTAAGAGCGAGGCCATGCTTCTTTCAGGCAGAAAGTCATTAGGTTCTATGACTAGCCATGTTGAGTATATTAATTTCAACCACCCCGGGATTTCCGGCTGAAAGCCTTCAAAAGGATCCAGCCAAAAGGAAAGAGAAAAGGTTGTTCATCTGTAGGAAGCTGGCTAAGACTAACAAGGGAAGCGGGGCAGGATGCCACAGGAAGGCAATTCATTGAGGGGTACACAATATCGGGACCTGCTCAGTTTTGATTCACAGATTAGTGACATTTTTTGTTCTAATTGGACTGCTTTGTTTTCCATCTGTTTATTCAAACTATACACACAAACACACACACACACATATGATGGTTGTTTGTTTGCCTATTCTGGAAAGTCAAGACCTGGCTGCAGCTGGGTTTTAGAATTTCTACCCCTCCTGTAGTATGGTGCAGGCATTACAAAGTGTGCCCTCTGAAAAATATCAAGCCTTGTATGTTTAGATCCTTCCACGCTCCCACACCCATTAGTAAATATTTTTGACTGTGTAACTTCTGTTATGTGCTGACAGGGATAAGATTCCAGAACAGGAACTTAATGAACTCATTACAAAGCTGGAATAAAACTTTCTGATTAAATGTGAATACAAGGACAAAGAGAAAGAGCGAGGATGGCCAAGAAAAAGGGCTGGGTAGCATCTGATTGAAGCAAGTGTCTTGGCTATAGACAGTGTAATAAACAGTCACACTGCAGGTTACACATTACAGAACTTCTTGTTCCCCTATGCCTTCACTCACCCTTGCCAGAATCGTTTTACTCTAGCCTCTAAAAACACTCCAAACCAATGTTCTCTGCACATTCATAGCACTTCTGGATAATACCCCTAATCACTGTCTCTGATTTATCTCTATATACAAAACCAGAACTATTTGTTTCAAATGCTGCTACATGCTGGAGAAAGCAAGCTACACAAAGACAAAAATCACTTCATGTCAGCGCTGTCACTTTCTGAAGCCCTGTGACAGTATGTCGCTGTCTTCAAAGTAGGAAAATCTTTCTTCCGTCATCAAGTGAGTGTTATTTGATGAAAGAAAAGCTTTATTAGCTAATGGATAATGAAGCGTTTTTAGCAATGCCTCTCATCTACAGCCAAATGGAGGACCAGCAAAAGCAAATAGCTGCTTCGGGTAAAAAAAAAACACATTTATTTTCATGTGTTCTACTATCATCCCTGGTATTGTTCATCTTAATGATTATGAGAGCAGAGCCAGCATCGTCACCTTCTATCTTACCTGCCTTTATTAAAAAAAATAATAATAATTCCAGCAAAAAAGTATTACTTTCATTTAAAATTATTCCAAGAACCACTTTCATTTTGGGGCTCTGTGACAAAAGAACACATTAGTCCCTCTGCACCACAAGAGTTGTCAAGTAATAACATCAGTGGGTTTGGTGAAATAGCTTGACAGTTCTAATACTGCTGTTTTGGATAAAGTCAACATGAAGTTTGGTACTAAAAGCAAGACAGAAACATTGAGAAAACAAGACAGACTTTTCAGATAATATCAATTTTTCCACCACTTAAAAGCTGAAGAATAATGACCAGGCGAGGTGGGAGTTTCCTTTCCCAAGACCTGTGCCTTCTAATCTCAGTCAAGAACTAAGGGACATTGATCTTTAGTAGCAGACCATCAACTTCAGTATCAGAGAAGTTATGACTTACAGGCTACTAGGTCTGACTTCCGTACTATATTTATGGAAACTGTATAAAAAATAATATACGTGATATATGTATCACATTTATATGAGATATATTGTGGAATACCTAAGATAAAATCTAGAGGTTTTTCAAAGAATCATAACTATGTGTGCAAGGGTCATACAGTAGATTTAATTTCCAGGAAGCCTTTATACAAACCTTACACCAAAGGCAATGGAATGAGAGAGAATGCACCCTCCCAGACCGATTCTTCATAAAACATTAGGTATGAATGCTCAGATATCATGACAAGTAGAAGTGAAGTATAGGACTTCGTTGTGATAGCAATTGGGACTTTCACTGCTTAATATAGTATCAATGAGGGGAAAAGCAACGAGGTTTGCACATTGCAGATCAGCATATTAACAAAATAAACAAAATAGAACTGAAGCTAATAGAGCAGTGGCAGGAAAAAGCTTACAATCCTGAGTTACATGGTAGAGAAGTGCAAATTAATGCACATGAATTAAAAAATAACATATAGTATGCCCCTAATACTGGACTCTAAATTAGCCATTACTAATCGAGAAGTAGAAGTCAGAGTTACTTTGGTTACTTCATTTAGTACAAAAAGCATAGAAAACTGTGGCCTTTTGAATCAGAGGTAAGAAATAGCTTCGCTACCAGAGGAGAGGCTATAAAAGATAAGGGCTCATCAGAGTGGAATACAGACAGCTGTTTGCTGGACCATGACACAAGTCTGTAAAAATGGTATAGAGAAAGTCATAGGGTGCAATTGCTCACTTTTTCCTCATAAAACAAGAGCTAAGGGGCACTTCATGCAATTATCACATACCTGGTTTAAAACAAACAAAACAAAGCACTTTTCGGACACCACAAACTGCTGAACTCACTGCCATGGGATGTTGGAAAAGCCAAATACAGGAACAGACATAGGATGGTGGAAAAGCCAAATACAGGAACAGACATGGGATGGTGGAAAAGCCAAATACAGGAACAGATTTAGAATGGAGATAAGAAATTCACAGAGATTAGGTCTGCGGGTAGTTATGAAACAAAAGAACCGGATGGGATCTCTAACTCAGTAAGACTTTAAACAGAACATTAGTGGAAACTGGTTGGTGGGGACAGAATCCATTTTTTCTTTCCTTAAGTGCACAGAAATTCCAGTCAGGGACAGCACAGTAGGCGGGTGAACTCTTGTTCTGACCCAGCATCGCCAGTCCTACGTGGACAACTACCATCACTGAATTAGGCAGCCAAGCCAAGAGAACCGCGGTCTATTTCCACCGCTGTCACAGATAGTGGGCACCATCTTGACTATAATACTGTGTGTCACCATGTACATATCAGCTGAAGTTCTCTAGAAATTAGCCACTTGCTTTGAAGTTTGCTGATGAAAAGGGCTGTAGAGACAAAACAGAACAGAGTAGAAACGCAGCCTTCATTTGCACACTGTTTCCCTTTATAGCTGATAGCTTAAGTCAATCTGAATCTTCCAGAACCCAGATTTTTACCCTAGGCTATAAATGGTTACGTGTGGGCATTACAATAAATGGAAATAGATGTAACTTGCAGGGAAGCAGAATAATTGCTCGGCACATGAAAGCAGGGCTGGCTCTCAGGACTCTCTCTTACTAGATTTAGTTCAGAACGACACTACTAACTCAGCATTAAAGCTGCTAGACACAAGAGAAAAATCAATTTATAATAGACTATAGACATCCAAGAAGAGGCTACAGTCACAGCACTTTGACTGGAAATGTTTAAAACACACTGTGGCTTTAACTCTGCTACACTTCCATGGGACTGTTTTAAATGATTGTACTTGGCCAAGTATCTCCCCATAGTCTTGGTGAAATAACACATAAGGAAAACCAAAAAGCACATATCAGTCAATCTCTTCCAGGAATTTGTTTCCTGTAATTTTTCTAACAGTCAAACATGACTAAAATAAAAGATTGAGGGTTATTCTCACCCAGCTGCTTTTTTTTTTTAATTTTGGCCTGGTGTTAAAAAAAATCATCAGAAAAAGGCATGGAAAAATAAAAGTGTCAGCCAACTGTACAAAAAGTCCATTCTGAAGGGCTTTTTATTGCAACATGCTTGATCGCTTGATGCTACAAATGCTAATGTACAGAAACCAGTGTCACGACATATCAATTGTTAGCAGTATTTTGACATAATCAAAACATCTACCACGTTTGACCTCATCTCTTCTTCAACCAAATACGGTGACATGTCTAAGGCTCACAGTTCAAAAGCATGAGCTAGAAAGAAGCAGGACAACATGTAAGGAAGCAAGGTAACAAGACCCGTCCCAGCAAATGCAGGGTAGGTGATTCCTTCAATTACAAGACAGTGTCCCCCAAGATAGGACAGCTCTTTCGATCTGCCACTAAGAGGAATTCCACCCTAATTTCACCAGTATTTCCATTTAAATAGGCATTCTGAAAACCATCTACAATATTGGAATTACTATATAGCCTTTAATTAGTTTCTGCTGCAAGAAATTATTTGCTCTTATACCATATTTCAGGCCATTATTTTCCATTACTGGTTACATTATTTATTTTTTTTTAATACTGGTGGCCTACCCTGTAGCTAATTGTTTACTTTCTCCCTCCTCCCTCATGGAATGTTGTTTGTTGCCAAACAACATTTTTCATGGAAGTCCTGGTGGGAGGTAGGAATCACAGAGCCACAGCAATTAATGATAAACAGACACGATTTACAGATTAGTCTGAGTATCCCACTGACAGAAGAAAACAGAACGCATTTTAAGCTTTTGTAAAACCTGGAAGTATCTTCCCATTCCCTCTGTTAGTGTTTGCGGGGACAGAGAGGGGGGTGTTTTTGTTTGTTTGGTTTGGGGGGGGGGGTTGATATTTTTTAACTTTCTTTTGGTACACAAGAAATTTGTAATACTGTCTTCTTCCTTTATTCCCTCAAAAATCACTCTTTTTTGCTGCAAACATCTGAGGAATTTAAGTTAAGACACTTTGCCTTAAGTGCCTCTTTTGGCATAATAGAAGCTGATACCTGTTCTAAAGCACAGTGGAGATGAGAAAGTCTCCAGCATTCTCAGTTGTAGTGGGATTTTTTGGTTTTTAATCAGTTTGTGCTTTGGGAGAGTCTTTAACTTGCTGCCTGTGTCAGATGAAACAAACTTTCAAAAATGCCGCCGCTACTTAAGAGTAATTAATATAAAAAATATTAAAAAACAGAATTGTGTTTAGTTGTATAATTAAGCTCCAATACTTAATTAAGGGAAAGGATAGTGCAGGATGATGTATATGTTCAGGATTTTGGTACTAGTGTGAACAGAGACTAATGAAGTCAAGAGGAAAATCTAGGCCAAATGAATTGCACCTCAGTAATGGCAAAATGTAAAAGGCAGAGAAAAGCATAAATGTGGTTAAATCATGGCAGATGCTCAGAGCCTACAGTGAAATCAAGGCAACAATAAT
>NW_009914982.1:18964-55946 GCF_000696875.1 Nestor notabilis | reverse complement strand
GTTAGAGAGCTGTGCTGCTGGCGTCAGTGTCACAGCAGCCCATCCTCGCGGGCGCGAACAGCGCTGCCCGCCGCGCTGCACTGATAAACCCTGTCAGCCCCAGGCGGGCGGTGGGATGCTAACTCCTAATTAGGAAATAGCAGGGGAGACCTCTTTAAACTGCTGCAGCCCGTGCAGTTTGTTAGCCAGGCAGCGGGTGAGATAATATCGTCACTGATTTAAAAAAACCCCTCTGATTTAAGACGACCTTAACATACAGAGGTATCCGCATCTGTGGTGCTTGGAAAGCATGCAGAAAAAGAGCAGTTATACGTGCTCAGAGTTAAAAATTCCTTTTCAGAATACATTTAATCCCCTGGGGCAGCAGGCATGCCGTCTCTTTCTTCCGGGTTTCTTCTATTCCCCCCCCACCCTCTTCTTGCAGTCTGGGAAATTTCCATCTGTCAAATAGCAGCCAGACTGTAAAAGGGGCACTATGCACATTAGGATGCAGTTTAATTGCTTGTTTCATTTGCTTTAAGCGTTGCATTTCAGTGTCTGACTGCAGGAACTATTTTTTTAAGTTAAGTCTGTATGGATTAACAGGATCAGATGGAGCACTTCAAAACAGATATCCATCTCCAACTGTCTTGGACTTTGGCTTTAACACCAGTGCCCCTTTCTCCAATACCTTGGGCTTGTTTTGCCCAGATAGGCTTGTCCTGCATTTGCAAATGTACCAGTTAGGAAAGCACAGGCTGTTTTATGTCTGACTGAAAGCACAACTATTTACATCACAGAATATAAAGATCAGGTTCCTACTCATGACTTGCAGAGGCACTTGAAAAGCAAAACTGTCATCAGTCCTTACGCCTGCCTGAAAAAAAAAAAAAGGCCTTTTGAGAGTTGAATTTGATAGGGAACAAACATACTAATTAGCTTGGGATTTTGGATTAATCTTCAGATTCATGATGTGGATACTGGGAAATGAAAATATAGCTAATGTTTCACGTTCTGCTTTCAAGCTGACAGAAGTGAAATCAAGTGTGGGTTTTGTTAATGGACAGGCTTTCAATTTGGTTGCGCTGTGTTGCACAGAAGGAAGTTCACATACTGTTGTTACCAGTCAAAGTAACAGAAAAGCAAAAGCAACTCAAGGAAGTTAATAAGTTTTTAAATACCTGTAACTATACTGAAATGGGGATCTGATGTCACCCTTCCAGTAAAATGAAAAATGTTAAAATTCCAAGTGGTCAGTTCCATTCACATGGTAGCTTAGACCATATTCATTTGGTGCAAAAGCAGGGATTCCCAGCACATTTAGCCTTTTATCAACTTGACAGTTACTCTATAAGTGCTAAGTAAGGAAATCTTTCTTCATCTAAGAGTTGCATGAAAGGTAAACCAAGAGCATGTAAATCAATGAGCTTTGAGCTCTCTTGAAGAGTACAAAACTGAAAATCATGTGCAAATGAAAAAAACACTTTAAAATCTAAGCAAAGATATTTCTCCTGCCTTTCCCCCAGGAAGCCACAGTGCTTTTTTTCAGCAATTGTCTGAAGAGCATTCATGATAAGCTCATTTTCACAACCTTACCTCATATTTTCACATACTCATTTTAGCTCACATGCAGCAAAGTCATTATCACACTCATTTGCTCCATCACAACCCCTTCAACCTTTCAAAATGCAGGATATCATTCTGCTGGTGGCCAGCAGAAATGCCTTACCTCTGGCTGTCTGCAGAACTCCGCACTAGATGTGGGCTGGTCTGTGTAGCATTGTTTCTCAGTGAGTCATGCACATAGCTATAGTTTCTTCTAGGCAGTGCTGTGCTGTGCACGATTAGCGGACTCCAAGGGTGACATTGTTTCCTGAATGATGTAACTGAAAATTCCTCTTCCTGTGCGTCTTGTTTCCTGATCAGTTTTCTCTTTGTTCTAGAAGGCATTCCAGCAGCTGCATATCTTTTATTCCTACAAATCTCTGCAAAGACAAGTTATGTCAACAACTACATTAATTAATTTGGTACGGAATGGAGGGTATCAAGTAAGAAGGAGAGCTGTGCTGACATCCCGCCTCTTGCAAGACGAGAAGCGTCCAACAGCCGCCTGCTATAGCTCCACATCTGAGCGCCGTGCTTCCCGCTTCGATCCAGAAGGGAGTGGGCGACCTACCACATGGGATACCTTTGGCATCTGGGACAATCGCATTGATGAACCTATTCTCCTCCCGCCAAGCATAAAGTATGGGAAGCCAATTCCAAAAGTAAGCCTAGCCAATGTGGGCTGCAGTAGCCATATTGGAAAACGCAAGGAAAATGAAGACCGGTTTCATTATGCTCAGCTGAGGGAGGACGTCCTGTACTTTGCAGTATATGATGGACATGGTGGGGCAGCAGCAGCTGACTTCTGTGATAAGTACATGGAAAAATACATTAAGTAAGTGTTCATCAAGTGCATACATGTCAAATGAATTACAGTAGAGATTTCTTCCTTTGGACTGAAGGGGAACTGGTGGGTCATACACTGTCACTAATCCTCCTTGGGTTATAGAACCACCTAGCCCAATGGGACAGCAGGAACACAGGACTGGAACAGCCCATTACAATAGACATGCTA
Organism: Nestor notabilis; assembly: GCF_000696875.1. Taxonomy (NCBI): domain Eukaryota; kingdom Metazoa; phylum Chordata; class Aves; order Psittaciformes; family Psittacidae; genus Nestor; species Nestor notabilis. The sequence goes on along the minus strand of NW_009914982.1, from coordinate 53,347 downwards.
TGAACTACTTATTTTGTATGGTGCCTGCCCTACTGAGCAAGCCTGCAAAGACAAAAGGGGAAAATACGATCGTACCCACCTTCCAGGAAAGGACTGGGAATGCAGAGAGAGTGTGAACTGACTGTTTGCAGATGGGGGCACTGTGATCACTGACCTACTTCTTGCTTACACTCTTCTGTTATCTGTGTGTTGCATCCATGGGTGTTGGAAGAAGAATTTGTATCTTTGCAGAGTTACAGAATTATGCTTCCAGTGCAGGTCTATTAACCTTTCACTGAAATCCAGCAATATTCAGCGCATGCAGGGAGGAGATAAGGCTGCAGAAGAGATTGATCAAGATGTATATTTATTGGAAAAAACTTTAATTTCATTTTTGCTTGTTTGTTTCCAGAGAATTTCTTGCTGAGGAGGAGAACTTGGAAAATGTTTTGAATAAAGCTTTTCTAGAAATAAACAAAGCATATGAAAGGCATGCTCATCTGTCTGCTGATGGTAGGTAAAAAATATTCTACTCGAGTGGGTGTGGAACAGAAGGTTTTTCTTATTTACTCAGTAGTTTTATAGTAAAATGTCCAGAAAAATGCTTGAAAACAGTTTCATTTAACATAGGATCTTGCTCTGATCAGTTACTGCAAAATGAAACAATTATGCTTTACCTCCTTAAAATGAAAAGGCTGTAAAAGTCCATATCAGATTTACTGGGGAAGTTATTAATCTGTATGTTAACATAATCATAAATGAATTCATCTTAATGTGATAATGTCAAGGAAAGTCTGTGTCAGGTTAGTAAAGAGTGATTTAGATTTGCAAGGAGCATGTGTGAGGAATCTGGAGGGGGGTTTAGTTTGGGGATTATTGTTGGGATTTTTGATGTTGTTTTTTGGGGGGTTTTGCTTTGTTTTTTTAACTGTGACTCCTGTGGGTAAAAAGCAAAAGTGTCAAAAGAAAAGTTCCCCTTTCTGACCTCCTTCCTGCGGAGGAACATAAGCCAAAATTAATACAATTGATATTGCTTCTGCACAAACAGAATCATAGGAGTAACTGAGTGTGACAGGATAAAAAGCAGTGAAGAGGAAACAAAGCTGGCTGTGGTAAGGCTGTGGTAAAGCTGGCACTGGGCTTTTTAGACTCCTTAGTCCTGGCTGTTAATCAGGTTCTTGTATGTGTCTAGAGACAAAACACATCTGAAGTTCCAGTTCCAGCAACTGGAGCTTATAGAGAGTATCTTGAGAAGGGAGATTAGAGGTCCCCATCCCAGCTCTGTCACAGCAGTTTCCTTAGACATGGGATACAATTTTAAGGGTCAGTTTAGCCAGTCTTAAGAAACAAACAAAAAAACCCAAGCCAAACAAACCCAATTTAAAAAACAAACAAACAAACCTCTAAAACACTCCCACCAAAACCCCCCACCAAAACCAAAACCAAACAAAAAACCCCAAACCAACAAAACCCAAACCAAAACCAAACCATAACAAACCACCAAAACCACAAGAAAACTCTAAACCACAAACAAAACAAAACATCCTCTCCCAGTGCTGGTGCAGGTGCTGGCAAAATGACTGAGGTCAGTTTCAGAAGATCAGAAACTATGTAAGTTTTCTCTCCAGGAAGGACTTGAAACCAACAGCCACTCTAGGGACTGAACTGATACTGTATTCTCAAGCTACTATTCTTGAGCAATGAATGAATACGCTTAAGTAATGGAGTGGCTTCCTGCACTTTACCTTCTAGATGAATGTATCTAGACTCAAATATTTCCTGGCAGGACCAGTAGCCTGACTCTTGCAGCACTGTGAGGGATATGCATCTTTCCTCTTACCTGGTACAAAATAAGGTATTGGGGGAAAAGTCTTACAACAGCCCTTAAAAAAAGGAGAATTAAATCTATAAAGCTCATTCCCCCATTATATCCCTTTTTAGTTTATACTGGAATCCATTTTTAAAAAAAGGATGTGGTAAAGAAGTCCAGAGTCACTTTTGACCTATTGGGTGAGTTAAACTCATGAGCTCATCAGTAGAGCAGATGTGCTTCTTATCCAAGAGCCTCCTTGCAAATACATTTTCCTAAAAGCCCAATTTTAAGAAGACATGTGAATCCACTCTTATGTACTTCTCTGGACCAGGACCTTTCACTAACATGATGATCTATTATATTTGTTCTTGTACCTACCCTTTTGTTAGTAGGGCAGCTCTCACTTGGCTTATTGAAGTGACCTCTGTTCAGTGTCAGAACAGCTCCTTGAGGAGAAGGATTGGGAACTGTACTTGGTATATTATTCTGTTATTCTGAAAATGGTTTCCAATTGTAGCATTTCATATGTGAGACTTACAGAACTGGATGACATTACCTGACAGACAAGTTGTGCAGGAAGCTGAGCGTTTTGGAACTGTTTATAGTATTTTTTTATATTATTTAACTAACTGGTACTGCTTAATGAAATATAATGCAAATGCCAGCAAATTTACATTACAGTTACCAAGATACTGGACAAACCCAATTCATTAAAAAAGCTTGAGGTCAAGCAAAATAGAGGGCAAAAGCATTGCAAACATCCTCTGGGGCCACGCTCTGGCAAGCACTCAGTGTTTCTCAGGTAGGCTGAGCACCTGCAAGCTCTTGCAGGAGCCAGTGGGATTTAAAAGAGCCCAGTGCTCTTGATTGGTTGCCCAGCTGAGAATCAAGCTGTAAAGCAGAGAGTGGAGTAACAGCGTGCAAAGACAAGTGTGGATTTCTGAATAAATAAAACTTTTAGCATATCTCTTGTTAAAATAATTCAATATTATGCTGACTGCTTGGTGTGGATATTTTTGTTGTTGCTGCTGTTTTGAAAATTACATAAAATTTCAATGCGTGGCGTGTACCCTTGTTAGAAGCCTACTTCTAAACTAATTCAGTTTGCCAGCAAAATTTTGAATAATTGTGGCTATTCTAGATGTGACAGTCAAGACTGTTGCTGAAGTATCTTGAAAATGGTGGCTGGCTGTGTAACACTGGATATCCAGGGAATGCTGGATGCTCCCATGACTAACCTCCTTCTGAAACCCGGCCATAGCTGATGAAGTGGAAAGTAGTAGCTTAGTCTTCTTCCAGTAGCTGACCCCACCAGGGTTCACTCCTTTCACTATATCTACAAAAAAACCCAGTGCATGTTCAGGATGTCCAGGTCTTTACTAACACATGACCAGCTTTGAAAGGTGTGCCTGGGTGTTTAAAGGAATGTAAGCCCTGGGACAAATCCCTGTAGCCAAAATTGCACGGATATAGTTTAACACATTGTCTGTATTACTATTTAAGGGATAAAAACCTCATATAATGGCAGAAATCTAACAGGACTAGAGATGTCCCTTGTTGGAGTACCTAGCTACATCTGGCATGCAGTTCACTAGTGCTGTGGGAATGCTGTACTTGTCCAGTATCCCCTCTGACAGTCATCTGTAGCTGTTGTTTCACACAAAAGCATAAGAAACTTACTGGCATAATCTGTCCTCCACCTAACTCCTTTCTAATCATTAACAGCTTAGAGGTATGTCTGAGCCTTGAAATATGGTGTTTGAGATCTCTTAAAAAATGTATTTTCATTCACTTCCACATTTAAATATATCTAGTCACTTTTAAATCACTGCTAAATTTAGGTCTAGGACACAGCAAAGGAAGCTGTCCAACAAATTATCCATGCGAGAACTGTTAACACAGATGGACAGAATTTTCTGATATTTTGGACCTGCTATAAAACCTGAATTGTAAAGGCTGAATAGCTTTGCTCAGCAAGGACAGAAATAAGGAAGTGAACTGTGTGCTTCAGGAAATTTGAGCATCTATCTGGAGAAATATAAGACAAACCCTCTCCTGGCCTAGTGCGGTCCTACAAGGTACTGCTGCTGCTTCTGTTCATTGTGATCCACTACTCGGAGAAAATAACAGGGAGTCTTTCCACTGACCTCCACGTTCAGTTCGTCCAACTCTAATCACATTGGCCACTCACTTCTGGAATAGCCATCTTATTAAAACATAGTCAGGTATTAACTGGAGTATCTATGTTTGAAAGGCACTCCTGGAATCTTACTGTGCTGAGCAAACGGCAAAAGTTGTTTAACTAAATTTAAAAAGTGGTGGGATTTGGTATTGTGGTTTTTTAAGTTACCATTCAAACATGATTTTTATTTCTTTGAATATGTTAACCTGCAACGCTGAGGAAAAGGGAGAGATGCAGAAATTTTACCTGAATGTATCATAAAGCTATCAACATTACAAAGGTGGCCTTTTTATCCTTGTAATCCTGATTATTACCTAATCAAAGTAGAAGATACTAATTACACTATTAAAGAGTGTTTATTTTGCATGTTTTCCTATGGGCCAGAACAATTAATGTACTTCTATTCCATGCCTTTAAGATGGCCCCATTTTAGTTGGCATTAGTTTGAATTACCCATTTTTGTGTTACATGTAAATATATATATAAATACATAAATAACCTTGAAGAAACAGATTGGGCCATATTCTGCACTGAAGATGTTCAGAGTGGCCACTTTTGCCATATATGAGACAGCTGGCCCTCTAGCACTGCTAAAATTCTTTGGTTGATCTTGGGGTTGGTTACTTACCTCTACAGAAAGAATAACCAACCAAAAGTAGCTTTTATTTGACAGAATTTAAACTGGTTTTGTCATACAGTTTTAGCAAAAAGGCAAGAATGGTATTAATTCCCCAGAAATACCAAGACTGATTTATCTGTAGCAAAAGATGCATGTGCAAGCCTCAGGTACTTATAAATGACCTGCAAAAGAGTGCAGGCAAACTCAAGAGTGACTATGTCTCCTGTTCTGCATCTCTTATTCTTTCATCTCCAGTGTTGCAGGTTTATTTTGTTTGAACAAAGTCCCTGGGTGAATTTCCTATTTGCCTCTGTGTGCGTGTTATTTGTGGCAGACACTACCTGGTCAGCAACTCTAGAACTGGAGGCCCTCGACGCTATATGCTGGGCTTCAGTGGAAAGAGAGATCTGCTTAATTTTGTCCCAGGTGAAGGAGTCCAGCGGTTCCTAGCCTGGACTACTGGAAGGTTCCCACATCCTCTTTGTCACATTAGTTGAGATGACTTGCAGTAGAAGTTGTCCAGTGAGTGTTAAGAACCTATTGAAAGATCTTAGTTTTATAGTGATATTGTTAGGAAAACAAAATAAACTCTTTAATTGTTAAACCCAGTATATATATGCAACGTATTTTGATATTACTAAATAACCTAGCAGCAGTTGTAATAAAGTGTTAGAAATGTTATCCCATCATCATTCCTGTGTTTTTGAGCTATGCTAGAAATCATGTAAGGCTTTTAAGTCAAGCTACTAGTTCTTGCAGCCCTACCCAGATCATGAACATGTTCCAAGAAAGAGAGCATGAGCAGCATTTCTTTTTCCAGGAGTGCTATTTAACTAATAAATATATATAAAGCTTAAGTTACCACAACTATTACTGCAATTCTGGGCAGTATCTTGACTTGTTCTTTAGTACCATCCATTGATTTTGTAATCATGGCTCTTTTCTTAAAGAGTTTGCACTTCAAAGATGCAGCTTCACCTGAATGTCCAAATGTTTCCAGTCATTTACGAACTAAAGACTACAGATCTTAACATTTTCAGAAACTGCTATGTTTTTCAACATAGCTCCAAAACCAAGGAATGAAATGGAAGAGTAGTGGCAGTTCTGCATTAATTTTAATGTCTAAATAAAACATTTTCTGTGAAATACAAAGGTAGTTTTACATAGGTTCTTCATTTCACTTGTTTTAACTGTTGCCTAAAACAGGTATTTTACTGGTTCTACTAAAATTTCTAATTGCACTGGTACTTGTTAGTATCTTGCTTTCATAATGTGTCTCAAAGTGAGCCTGCACTGGACTTGTCCTTCAAATTAGAAACAGGATGTCAGTGCTTACCTGAATAGTCAGAAGCTACTGGCATCTAAATAGTTTTGAATATCATAGCCTGCATGGCAGCCATAATGTAGTCTAAGATTTGTCCATGGTCACTGTGGTTGATGATCATGATTGACATGTTGGTTAAGTGTATAGCTAAACCAAGTCCTCACTGCAGTAATAATACCTGTTTTAAATAATAACACAAGCTTAGTTTAGACTGTTTTGTGAGGTTTTTTGGATTCATCAACTCAATACTTTTGCTGCACAACAAGGCTCAATGCATCTTTCAGGGCTCCGTACACTTCAGTTTACTCCCAATCCTCTTTTACTTATGGGGTGCTGAGACCTTGCAGGGTTAGGGAAGGAGGTCACTGAGATCTCAGAGCACTCTTATTTCTGTTTCCATAGTACACAGAGGGTCGTGCCACATGTACACTATTTGCTAGCAGCTGATCGGAGGTGGGACTGGCATGCAGTCCTGTCTCAGATCCATCCACCTGCCTGGGGTCAGGGCTGTAGGGCCAGAGGTAGGAGTGCACATAGTTGTAGCTGAGTTCTGCATTGATGTGGTAGTAGAAAGATCTTTAACTGTTAGTAATGGAAAAACAAGAATGTAACTGGGGATTCTTATTTGTAAATTAGCCCAAAACGCCTCTCAAATTGGCTTGCTTTTAAAACCTGGGAAAACTGGAAAAGCCCAGAATGCAGGAGACCTACAGAGGGCCTTTCAAGGGGACTCGCACTGGCTGTGAATGCAAATGTGTTTTGGGCAGTAGCACATGCCAGACATTTTACTGTAATAGCTCAGGTCTTTCCAGGCACCTCTCACGGGGCTACCTTTGCATAGTTTGAGGAAGGGAAGATACTAACTGTAAAACGGAGCTGCTGCTTTCAGAAAACAAACAAAAAAGGAAAGCTGGATGGTTCTTCTGGCATTTCTTCACTGCAGATAAAACTACAGTTCTTTCCTGAATTAAGTCAGACTCACAGACTTTTCAAGCACTTATTTTTTTCCAGCGTTGTAGAAACTTAAGTAAGAAGCCCTTAAACTGACTTGCAGCAGTGGATCCATCCAGGTCTCTGAACTCAGTCAGCTCCGCTCTAAGAGAAGGAAGGCAACACCTAGGGTTTGCCCCCTAGGCACCCCTACGCCCCTGTAAACAGATCCCACTGGTGTCCAGGGCAGATTGCCCAGGTGACAGCCACTGCCAGTTGACTGCATCGGTCTACAGGCACAAGGCAAGAGGCAGAATCCAGCTTCACCTTTGCACTGGGACCTCCAGCAAGCTGACAGTGTCTGAGGGGAGCAGTGTCCCCTTCTGAAAAAGGCCAGAGACCTGCTGGCTGAACTCTTCATCTCTTGACTGGGGGAAGTAGAGGGAGATTGTAACCACTCTGACAGCAGCAGGAGGATGACATGAGCTGGTATAAAGGGATGACCTGGTGTTTCTCTTTTGGTGAACTACGTGGAGCTACAATTACTATTAATCAATTGCCCACTTCACCACCTAACAGAAGGCAAGAGCCATCAGCTTTATAGTGGGTCATCCATGCAGTCACTGTGCCCAGGGACAAGGATGATAACCCTGTAACTTGAGGTGAGCTGGTGGGACAGAAAAACATTTGGCTGCAAGCTGAAAAAAAGCCACTGTACCTTGTACTGCTTTTACTCCACTTGCCCTCTTTGCATGGAGCCATGTTGTTGCGCAGAAACACTTACCCTTTCCAATTCCTCACTCGCCTCTCAGTCCTACATGCATGTTTCCTATGTTGTTTTTTTTTGTATGTAGATTTAGTTAAACTTAAAAGCAGTTACTTACTGGTAATGTAGAGCACAAGTTGTCTTCATTTTACCAATTTGAACTGTTGGTGTTATAAATGGTCCTGTACTTTGAGGCAGTGCAATGCTAAAACCTCTCTCTTTGATATGACGTTTATAGCAACTCTGATGAACTCCGGGACCACTGCAACAGTGGCTCTGCTCCGGGATGGTATCGAGCTGGTTGTGGCAAGTGTGGGAGACAGTCGTGCTCTGCTGTGTCGAAAGGGGAAGGCCATGAAACTCACCACTGACCATACTCCAGAAAGAAAAGAAGAGAAGGAAAGGTACCTGTCAGCTAATGGCGATGTGGCTTCCCAGGGCAGGGCCTCAGTCAGGATGTGCTGGTGTATTGCTGCTGGGTTGGGCCTGGAAGGAAGCAGAGAGTTGAACATAATGTCCTGAGACCACCTCTGAGCAGGCAGAAGGCAGCACAGCTCCAGTTAATTCACTTGGTTCCATTTAGAGGACTGGGGATGTGGAAAGCCCTGCACGACTATGAACTGTCTCAGCAGTAAGAACAGCATAGCTAGGACTTGGTACAGAGCTGTGACTACCTGGCTCAGACTTGTCCAAAACTACCAAGTTCGAGAAAAGACCTGGAGAAATGCATTATGATGCCTAGGTCAGTATTCAGCCCGCCAAGATGCAACCCTTCTGTGGACCACTTTGAACAGCTAAAGCCAGCCCTCAGTCTCCCAGCTTAGGTCCTTCATACCCTATTCCACGTCAGTAGCTAGTGACAAATTGCAGATAGAGACATGGGTAACAGTGTGAAGCAGTAACTCATACTTGCTTTTTCTTTTGTGCCTCTGGACAGGATTAGGAAGTGCGGTGGCTTCATTACCTGGAACAGTGTGGGACAACCTCATGTGAATGGTAGACTTGCAATGACACGGAGCATAGGAGATTTGGATCTTAAAAACAGTGGTGTGATAGCCCAGCCAGAAACAAAAAGGGTTCAGGTAAAAGAAGACCTGGTTAACAGGGACAGCAACACTCAGACTAAGGGCATCATAGGTATTTGATGCAGGTGGCGGTATGCACATGATGTGCCCAGGTGAAGCCTGATGGCCAAGCACTGGTTTTTATTTGCGGTGAAGTTACTAGAGACCAATTCTAATTAAGTAATTTCAAATTATCACTACCAGGACAGAAAACAATCTGGCCCTGATACTAAATTCAACCAGATCAACTTCTAAATCCCATTTCTCACAGTACACTGTAGCATGAGGGAAGAAAGATAACATGATATCCATTACTGAAATACAAAGGTGTTAGTCTGTTTGGATCTTGTGGTCAAATTAATAGTTTTGACGTTAATGCTGATATAAAACCATCACTGAAAACTAGGTGCGATATGGACGGGCTGTCATCAAAAAAATCATCGTGGTTTGCATACTTGGGAGGAAGGGAGGAGAAGGGGGCAGTTGCATGCATCTTAGTTGTCCAGAAAGCAAGTTAACCACCCAGAAGGTATTCAGCATATCTGCCTTCACTTTTGCAGGAAAGCTCTCCTCTCAGCTGATATTCTGTTACTTTCCCCCACTGCCACTCCTGGGGCCTAATTAAAGGTCTTAATTAAATGCCACTAGGCCTGAGGGGATTAGGGGTATGACCACAGTGCTATCACGTCTTCCTTGAAATCCTCAGTTTAAGGAAACCTTTCTTTTACTGGGTCATGTATGAATCTGGGCCTTTGGCCTCAGTGTATTCAGAGGGCTGCCTCACAGAACTGGAAACACCTTCAGATGCTTTCCTCCAGTGAAAGGAACAGAGTCTGTGTGGCTGATGGATGTACCTGAGGATTCAAGAGGCAGCCTTTGGCTAGCCAAGGGTTTGGGGGTTCCTGTTAATCCTTGCACAGAAAGCAGGAGAGCCCGCAGCATCTCCAGAAAAGGTTCAGTGCAACAGAGTGTAAAAAAATAAAGGCATTTAATTTGCCTTGCAGCACTTGCTCCACTGTTGTGCATACTGTGTGCTTTTGCAGTTGCAGCATGCTGATGACAGCTTCCTAGTCCTCACTACAGATGGTATTAACTTCATGGTGAACAGTCAGGAGATCTGTGACTTCATTAGCCAGTGCCATGATCCCGCTGAAGCTGCCCACGTTGTTACTGAGCAGGTAATGCCAGGGCTTATTTTGGCATCGAATGCTTGTTGTTTTTTGGCTAGTTGGTTATAAAAAAACCAAGTGTACAACCACACATTCAAGTGAGTTGCACTACACTGCTTGAGATATTCACTAGTGCCACCACCCAGCCTTTGCCTTACCCTGGGTCTTGCCACATCCTTGCCAGGCAGGCATCATTTCAATTAACTTGCTTAGCTGACAGTCCACTGAACTGCATGGGACAATAACTACAGTTTATTCATGTGCTGAATACGTGATCAGCGTAGACAGAAATGGCCAGTTTCTGACCAGGGTTCTGGATGGCGGCATATCCTATGGAAAGCTCTGGGGCATACCAGAATGGAGTATCAGGGCTGGGAAGGCGCAAGCAACTCTTGGGCCTCAGGGCATGCTGTCCCATGTGGAGCTAGACACTTGTTTCCTTTTCCAAGCAAGGTAGTCATGCTGACAGCTTGTTTCTTCTCTCAGGCAATACAGTTTGGCACGGAAGACAACAGCACAGTAGTTATAGTGCCATTTGGAGCATGGGGGAAGTACAAAAATGGTGAGATCAACTTCTCCTTCAGCCGCAGTTTTGCTTCCAGTGGGAGGTGGGCATGAAGACCTGCCACAGCTATCTTTTCCTGCCATAATCTGGACACAGCGTGCTACAGGAGAAAACATCCATCTGTTCATAGGTTGACTCGTTGTCTTGTCCATCTCTTCTGTTCCCAGTGTTATAGAAGATGCTACTACTCCTTGGTGTGTAATGACCCATTGTTGCTCATGGCTGATTGCATTTTGCTGCAGTTATTTATTCCAGTCAGCACTGAGGCAGCTATTTCTTTGGGTTTGTAGTCCCAGTTGCTCTGCACGTCACTTTGTTCACATAGGTGGGGCTCTGGGCTTTCACCTAAGGCTGGAGATGCACTATTGTTTCATACCTACTTGTATTACCCAGGACCCTTACTTACCTTGTAGCTGTGTATGTCTGAGTCTGAGCCACGTGCTGGCTTCTTTGTATATTAATACATGGGGGAACAAACACACAGCCTTGTAGTTAGACAAAAAGCAGGTTTGTTGTCTTCCTCTGTTGTGCAGCCACCGAAAACTCCCCTATGCTTCAGAAGTGGGTGAAAAATAAGGGAGAAGTGTTTAGGTTCTGATGCCAGTGGCACTTGGTATAGCTGAACTTTTCTAGGAGAGTGCTGCTTTGCAGGGCTTTATTGTTCTCACCATCATCGCCTGTGATCCGCTGGCTCCAAGGAGACGGAGTGGGCTGGAGACACATGCCATTGCACAGAGGAGAATGTTTCTTCATTGGGTCCAAAGCCTGTATGGTCTCTACGGACCACACAGCAGCGGCTTGCACTGTCTTCTCTTTGGTGTGCCAGTGCTTGACAGGAGCACAGAGGAGGGCATAGGCTGCATGTTTTTGGTAGCCAGAGCCTCTCATCAACCTGAACGTGTTGGGTTTTTTTTTGTTTTTTTGTTTTTTTTTGTTTTTTTTTTAAGAAAACCAGCCGATTTCAGAGAATTTACTAATCATGGTTCTTTGGATGTATAAGAAGAGATTATTTCTTCATAAATATATGAGGATTTTCTTGCCCTCCGCTGAAGGTTCTTTCCATTAGTTGGGATCTCCTGTGCCTCTTTTACAGGAAACTGTAAAATGCCCGAAGCAAGTAAGCTAGAGAAAGGAGAGAGCATTATAATAATATAAGGTGATTTTTATAAGTTTTGGGTATTGTTTCTAGTATGTGTCAGATATTCACATACCTGAAGGTAGTTTTATACTTAAAGAAAGTGTTTCTGCTTCCCTCTCTGGAGGGAACCTGCATCCAGTGAGGCATGGCAGGGCAGCACTCTGAGCCAGCTTCTATCACTGCTGTGACACAGACTGCAAGTGATGTGTAGACAGCAGGTGAAGATCTGTTCCACAGTGTGCCTTGTTCAGACCTCCTTCCTCTGCTCCACATCAGGCATGCAGCTCCTCTGGCCTCCAAGTACCATGTTGCAATGAAATATGGGCAGATAACAATTGGTCTGGCTGCTCAGGCTTGTCACAATGTTTTTCATTCTGCGGATGTTTTCAACAGCACAGTTGTAAAAAACAACGAAATTAGTGAAAAAGAAGTTGCCTGATAGAAATAACCTTGCAGTAAGGAAAAATATTTGAGAGGCCTGGCCTGATTCTCATTTGCCAGTGTGAAGTAAGTGTCTTCATCACTTTCAGCCCTTTCCTTTTATTTTAGCCTAAGATTACAGCCTAGGCAGTCATTCCAAATGTTTTTCCTTGCCTCTGGCAGAAGGCCCAGGAGCACCCAGCAGAGCAATGTTGTACTGACAGCAGTAAGTACCAGTGTTTAGAGAGTACACTGGTTTTGTCCCATCGCTTGGTGTATACGATGCATATGTTTGGTTTATAAGTACAAAGAGCTCATGGGCTGATATATGTAAATCTCTGTTGTATTGGATGCTGTTGCCCAGGCCTCTGTAACAAGAGCATCACTGGTTTATGATAATAATTCCTTCTCTTTCCACAGATTTTTCCCAGGGTTGGGGTTAGTTGAAGATGTCCCTGCTCACTGCAGGGGGGTTGGACTAATGACCTTTGGAGGTCCCTTCCAACCCAAACCATTCTATGATTCAATTGAGATCAGAATGTTTGCTGGATGCAGTGCTGGGCTCATCCTTGCTTACCTGAGGCAGAGGGGCACTTTTAGTTGTTACCAGTCAAAGCAGGTTCTTCTTGGTCTGTGGCAAGTTTGAAGATTCCCACAACCTTTTGTGGCAAATATGGCAAAACACAGCTGAAAAGCCTTTCTCCTGCCAAAGATGTGACCTGCTAAAACAGTAAGTCCAATAGTTCATAGCAAAGGGTTAACCACAGCACAAAGCAGTCTTACTCCAGGCACAGAGAAGGGTTAGAGTCAAGCTCTGGAAATGGAGTTGCTGTGAGGGTGACTTTGGTATCAAGCATTAGACAGGCTTGAGTGGTGCTCCAGGGATTTGGACAAGCTCCATGGACGCTGTTCTGTTCCAAATGCTGCTCATTTCTGTTCCCTGCCTAGCCATCTATCCAGACAGAAAATAGCAAGGGCACTGGGGGTGTTTGTGACAAGCACTGATTTTTTTGGAGCGCTGCTGGATACTTGCCAAGCTGGAGACATGGTATTAAATGTCACTAGTGAAAAACACTGCAAATGAACAGCAGGTGCTCTGAGCAATGACCTGGCAGTTTGAGCAGCTTTTACACATTGACCCAGATGTAACGTGAAAGAGTTGCTTCTTTCATTGAAGGTTTGGGGCATTTTTTGTTTTGTCCCTATCTGGTTGCCTGATTGCAAAGAGAACAAAGTGGTTGGAGGCTTTTATTTCTTCTAAGATAGTAGTTATCCTCTCAGAGGAAGGATCCATCCATAACTTTGCAAAATAGATGTTGGAACTAGATGATCTTAAGGTCCTTTCCAACCATAACCATTCTATGATTCTATGATTAGATAAAGATGTATTGGTGGTTGCTATTACTGTCTTTATACGATCACAGAAAAACTTAAGATTGGAACGGACTTGTGGGTATCATCTAGCCTTGCCTCCTGCTCAAAGCAGGGCTAACTAGCTTTGCCTACTGCAGTGAAGGGATGTCTCCCAGTATGGAAATGCCTGGAAAAGGATATGAGAAAGAATTCAGCATTCAGTGCAGTTTACCTGTGGAACCATTTGACTGTACTGGATTTGAACACGTACCAGTATTTAACAGGCACTTTGTATAGGTACCAAGAAATTTCACAGATAAACTAGCACATATATAAAACCAAGATATAAGCCATTTTGCTCTAAGCAAAAGTGAATAATACTACTGACAGGGTTTTCTTCTATCTAGTCAATAAGCTTCCTGCTGCCTATGGCAGCTCTGCAAGTAACCAGCTTTACACCCCAGGGACCAGCATAGTTCTCTTGCCTAGCAGAAAGCTCCTTTCAAAGTTTGAGGGCAAAGAGGAAAATGTCCTAACAGCAGCAGCTGCCTATCAGAGAGGGTTTTTACTGAAGGATCATTAGAGGTATCTTACACTTGAATGAAACAAACCAGACTCTCAGTTTGCTCTCTAGCTCCCTGTCTTGCCCTTGCAGCTGTTGTTTTCACAAAAAGAATTTTTTATTGCAGATATGGAACTGAACACTAAGGGTAACCTACTGAGCAAAGCATAACAAGTGTTTGCCTCTTTTCCTACCTTTTAGGGATGGAGTCTGAACTCCACTGGACCTGGTAAGAGTATTTTCTTGCCTGAACAGTGGTATCTCTCAAGGTACAGGCACTGCAGGAGGGTGGCTGTGGGTGCAGAAAGGATGCTACCACAGGATCAGGATATCAGATCACCTTTTCTGTCCCAGCAGGTAGATGTACTGTGGTCAAAGGCATTGGGGTTTCTAGCTAAGGGAGAAGCACAAAACAGCACATAGCAGTAAAACTAGTTTAATTTTTTTTTTTTTTAATAAATCCAGTTGGGCACTGCTAAGCCCATTTGGTCACTTTTACGACAAGCCAAATGTATGGCATAGCAACACTGGGTGTTCGTTGGTTCCAAAGCTGCTGTTCTCAATGCAGAGATAGCCAGTGGGTGTCCTCTTGACCCAGGATATTGAGTGCTTGGGCAGCAGCATGTGTCAACTCTCTACAGACTTAAGTGCAATTGCATACATTTGTTACATAGTTAGCAGCTCTGTGGTTTAATGTTTATGTTTGGTGTAATCAGTGTCCATAATTCATTTACTTAATTTTATAGAGGTGTCCAATTTGCTTTTTTTATTTAAATTAATGTTTGTTCATCAACTCAAAGCCACAGTGGAGCAGATAAGTCTGTACTGGAAGGAACACTTAGGAGATCTTTTAATAAAGAATTGGCTTCTAGACTTGTGTCACTACAAATGGACTTTTCTTCTTCCAACTCACTGTGAATTCCCAGAAGAGTTTGTGCTTAAGCTGTGTTGTGACTGTCATAAAAAGTTTCTGCTAACCAAGGGTTTGCCTACAAGGACATTCACTCCCTGATAACCAGTGCAAAGCATCTTCTATCTCTGTGCTCTGTCAGCATCCATGAGCTTTGCTGCTTCAGGGCAACATGTTCTAACTTGCTTTTTTTTCTCTCTCATATTTTGATATATTACAATATCAAGACATCAGAAATCCCTCTCTTTAAAACAAGTCAGGCTTTAAAAAGTATTTTTTTTATGAAGCAGGAAAGCACGCTGGGTAGTTGTCATGGTAAGTGGTGCCAGCCTGTGACACAGGGGAAAGAAACGAATTTGGCCTCCTCAAGAAAAGAATACATGTTGGCTTCTGCATGGATTCAAGACTCTTCAGTTATCCTAGAAGTAACAATAAGGAGAAAATAATAGGCAAGGGTTTTAACTCAGTCACAGAAGTATCCCTCACTGTTACTTTAAATTACTAGTGCTTTTACAGCTGAACTCAAACCTACTTTTACTCTCTCTCCCTTGGAAGGAGCAGCCTTGACTTCCTAGTGGTTTCCTACGGCTGAACCCCAAACCTTCCTTTTAGGACTAAAGCAAGTCCTTTGTTGTTATCCATTGTTGCAAATCCACTTCTCAGCTCGGTTTGGAGCTGATCAGCTCTTAGATCTATGCATATAACCCTTGGTGGTATGCATGTAGTAAGCACTGCTCAGGGAGCTGAATTTTAAGAGCTTGAGTAGTGTGTTGGGGAAACCTGCTGGACAGCTTTGCCCTTTCCTCAGGCTTGCCCCTTGCACAGTAGTTGGGAAATGGTTCCCAGGTAACTCTGCAGTCGGGGCATTTGTCCCTTAATGAGCATGCCTGTGACCAACTGGTTCATGAGTGCCTGCAGGAGAGGAGGAGGGCAGCTTAGTCGCAGCAGCTCCACGGCGGTTCCCTGCCCAACTTCATGAGGGTGGCCTTGGGAAGGCAGCCAAGCTTTACAGAAAGCAGCCCTTGCTCTCACGTGTGGTGCTCACAGGAGGTGCCCCCTCCCAGCAAGAGCTGGAAGCCTTTCCAGAGCTGAGGGCAGCTTGTGACAACGACCCCCACAGCCTACCTGCATGGGGCGGGGGTCGTGGCTGATTACACAGCGTTTTTGTTACTGCTGTTGGGCAAGAGCCTTGCACTCACACCCAGACCATACATCAGAGTTTGTATTTGTAACATAATCTTGCCCAGAGGTCATCTTTGCTCCTACTCAGCGCAACAGGGCTTTAATCTCCCTGCAGCTCTGCCCAGCAACACAGCGCAGGCAGCACAGGCTGCAGTGACACCAAAGGTGGGGAGGGAGCAGTCCCTCCTCTGGGGAAGGTGCTGGTGGGATAGCTGAAGCCCAGCACCTTGAGCACTGGCTGGATTTGAGCTACCACTGGCTCTCAGCAGCCTGGTTTTACCCTTTACTTAACATGGCCATTACACTTCTTGGTCATTCCTCTCCACACAGTAATGACTTCACAGCTTTTGCTAGATGTTCACACTTATGTTGACTCTCCTGCTGGCCTACTTGCCCTCAGAGAACCTCAGCTGGGGCAGCACACCAAGGGCTGTGGCAGACGCTGGAGCAGACATGATTGCACTTACGTTCACCTGTTGCCATGCTCAAGTTTAAACCCATTTAACATGAATTCCCCTTCTTTGGAGCCAATCATATGTCCAAAGCAACGTCACTCAACTACCCCAGGAACACAAGGCAGGATTTGGCTCCCAACACATCAGTCCTGTTTCTTTTCTCCTCTGCGCTGCGTTGGCAAACTAATCTCACCAGTGCATCAACACTGTGTCCCAACATGGCGGCGGACAACTTCCACTGCCACTAACTGTTTAAAAACACATGCTTTTTTTACCCCAGTATACAGCACAAACCACTCCAAGCCTAGAAAGCAGGCTCCAAACCTCACCTTTCTCAGCTGTCAAAGTCATCACAACTGTGTTCAAAGCAAGTTGCTCGCAGTACACTGGCCACAAATTTGGTAACAATGGACTTGGCTATGGCACTGTAACAGGATGAAATGCCACATTTTTTTAGTTCATAAGCACAAACACACCCCCCAAACCAGAGTACTACAGACCCCTGTGAACAACAGGCACACCCAACCGAGGCACTGGAAGACCTGGCATTTGTTTTAGTGTCCTGAGAGGTGCTTCTGCCTGGTGGGAGTTGTGGTAGAGCTAAAGGCCTGTGCACTTGCAGTGAGCTGCCCTCTCACTCACCAACTGCCTTATCTCACTCCAAAACTGGCTGCTTGCCCCATCTGACGCCTGTTGGGGATTTTATGGCTCCAACACTGACATTTGAGCTGCCACGAATTATATAGGGCACCACTCTTCCTTCTCTTGGCCCCAGGCCAGGAAAACTATGGCTTTCCTAATTGATCAATCTTGTTTGTCTGGACAGAAAGGAGCCAAAATAACTCTCCCAGCACTTGACTTGCAACAGGGACTCTAAATTGCATTATCTAATGTCAACACGAAAGCCTGTGCTCCACTGGGCAGGGATGGGACTGCACTTTCCCAATCAAAAGGTCTGTCAGCTGTGCGGCCCCCACTGCTTCCCCATGCTTGCTCCTGGCACCTCCACTCTCCACCACGCCTGGTGGATGCCAGAGGCAGTGGTAAAACCCTGCCTGCCAGACACACAGCCTCTGGATCCACTAACAGCTTGGAAAACTCAAAGGGTGATTGGGTTTTATTTCCTCAAGGCAGGCTTCTCCGAGTCCTGTGGAAGGGAGTTTCTGGACATGACACAGGCTGGCAGAGGTGGAGAGAAGCATGTGCACACTGGTGGCTGAGGGTGCATGAGGACCACAAAACCACCCCACAAGGATAGCTCACCTTCCCAAAGCTGAGCGATGCCCTTCATCAGACTTCACAGGCTGCGGAGACAAGGCACTGCAGTGCACTCTGTTGGCAGGATGCGAGACTTAACTGCGAGTTGTGTCATTCAGAATGCTGTACCAAGTTAAGCACAAGTTAGCTAACTTCATACGGCACAGATCAAAAAAGGTGGCTAACTCCTTTTTTTGCCCGTAGGAAAATGAGATTGAAATACTGAACAGTGAATGATCCATCTGCATAGAGTACATCCCTCCCCTCACAGAGCGGGTAGGTGGTTTAGTGGCTCAAAAAGCTTTGAAGTTCATTCATGACCTGCTCCATGAACAGAACAGCATGTCTGCAGGTATGCTGTGAAGTACAGCAATTCCTCTGTATGTATACAACAGAGAATTCCCAGTTAAAGAGAAAACATTTCTTTTAGCATGTAAAAAGATTTAAATATGGAAAGCCCCATGTGAGAAATATTTGAAAGTATGAGAAGCAGGTATTACCAATGCTACATAACCAAGATATGGCTTAGGAAGGCCACAAAATTTGCTTCTGTCACTACTGCTTGGGAGCACTCTTAACTAAAACCCCTTCCTTTACGAAAGGAGTTAATGTTAAATGCATAAGCGTTACAGTTAAGTTCATCAGTAGAAGTTCCTTTTCTTTTACAACCAGTGAAATCACTTACTTGTGAAATACCAAGAATGCAGTAGCAACCCTGGTGCTCATCAGCCAAGAATGTGGAAGGCCCATCTGCATCAGAGCCTGGTTTTTTAGTCAGAGAAGAATTGTTAGCCACCAGTGTTGGCATGTAATTAACTGCCAACATGAAAACCCACATTCTCTAGCATTAACAGTTTAGAAAGGGTAAAAAATGGATTTAACAAAAAATATTTCAGCATTTCAAGATCTTAGGCTGTTTCTCACCAGATACGGTCAAGTTCTGCTCTAGTAGTCATTCTCTCCTTGGGGAAGAGGATTTAAACTGGATTTTGATACTTCCTCCTCTTCCTGTGTCTTTACCAGCATGACTTAAATCATTTTCTGTCTGCTTTCTCTATATTGGTACAGCCTATTCTTCTACACACTGTCAAGTTCTGCTGGCCTCACACTCTGCAATGAGATTTATAAAGCAAAACAGAATAAGCGAAGACATGATTTCACACTGCATTGTTGTGGATGACTGTACTCGGGTTCAGAAAGCAAAACCACGTAACGAGTGACAGAAATTTACTCCTCATGACAATACAGAAACATGTAACTCATTAGTTACCACTCCCATGTTAAAAATGTTTATTTTTAAAATAAGCTGCAAATGTTGTGTCTTTCCAACAAATGCAAATCAGCTTTTTGGTGGTAAATAGCAGGTATTTATTTGAAATGAAAAAAATACTTCAGTACCTGAACTATTGCATTTAATCATGTATTGTTGTAGTTGTGTTAACTCTACCTTTTTGCATTGGAGACAAATATACAATGAACATTCAGATATCACAGATTGCACACTAGATAGTAAATCGTCAGGCCTTTTACGTAACCACCAAAAAACAAATATCGGATTCTGCAATATAGTACAAAATTCCACACTCCAGTCTTAGCCAGTTATCTTCAATTTACTCCTGATGCTGTACAAATAAATGGCCATTCAACTAGGGCTTACAAGTTAATAACAGGACAAAAAAAATATACATTGCACTGACACAAAAAGTCAGCTGTGTTAATAGTCATGCAACAAGTAACCAAACTTGCTGAAATTAAAAATACTTTCTAAAAACAGTTTTAACTGCATAAGTATTTTATACACAGTTCATTTACTGAAACAAAAGGAGTCTTTAAATGATACAAAGCAAATATAAGTTTCTACCAATTTTATACATAAGAAAGTGCAAAATAACTTATCTAAAGTGTTTTGCTATTGATGAACGTGGGCTGGATGCAGCCAACCCCCTCTCATAAGCATGACATTACAGTTGCACACTACATACGAATGTTAAGAGTACATGAATAAGTATACTACAAAGAACAAGGCAGGAGAAGACATGTGAGGTACTTGCAGAGAATACAGTCTACTAATGTTAGTGTACATGAGTATATTTTTGCTTAACAGATTTTTACATGGAAAACAAAGCAAATATTTGCATTAGAAGCTTGAAAGAAATGGAAAAAAACCCACTCCCAAGTGAACAAAACAGTTGCCCACAGCACCAGCTGCCAGAGGAAATAAGAGCAGGTGTGTTTTTTCCCCTCCACCTCCTACAAGCAAGAACATGGGTTTTGGGACAGCGCCTCCGAAGAATTAGGTCAGGAGGGCTGCGGTGATTTATTTCCAAAGTGTAAACTGGGACTCACCTCCTCGCTACTGAACTTGTAAGGAATAGTGACCTTGAGTTTTTTAGTATGCTGCCAAACATCAAAAGCATTGAACAACACCCCTGCGACGTGCTTACGTAGCTGAACACAGCCAACTACCTCTTCACTGATGGCCCACTATCTTCATGACCCCCATTAGTGCTATATGCCAACTGTTTGCTTTAGTGTTTAAATTCTATCAGTGTTATTGTCATAAATCTAGTTTTTATCAGGATTTGATTATGTGGCTGTACAAGTTCTAGTCTGTAGAAAAGACGACTTCCCTAAATTTTGTTTTGAAATCTGGAGGCAAGGGGAAGAAAACTCTGTGGACTCAAAGGCATTTCAGAGTCGTTAAAACAGCCTTTTCTTCAAACCAAAAACGTTAAGGCCACTAGCCTGTCTTCTGAACTGTGCTGGTTTCGCATCATTTTGGGAAGGGTGAAGGCAACGTTAGAGAGAACAGCTGAACACAGGAATTCCAGTGCTCCGCACATGCTTACTGAGGACCTCCTTCCTGTTTCTAGGGACAAGTCTGTCAGGGTAGCCATGCAGCATGGCTACTTGATCATCATTCTTTGGATCTATTTGGGTCAGCTAATCTCAACAAACCTGCATTTACTCAACAGTGTGCAAGGGCTCTAAAGAAGCCTTTCTGTTCATTTGGGGACCTAGTATACATACCAAAACAGGAATATATCTCATTTTACAGACCAGCACATACATAATAAACAAACATGTATCAAAATACATATTTAACCTTCAGTGCATAAACATGTGATACCAGGGTAAATAGTAAGTGGTCAGGATTAACAGATTATTCACCGCTAAAGACTCAAATCAAGAGAAGACAGATGTGCTCCTGCAGTGCCAAGGACCTTCTGAAGGGGTTCACACCACCACAGAGGGTCTGGCATTTTTGATGATGCAATTCTGACAACAGTGCCGGTTTTAACCGTTTGCTGTCCCATGGCCAGAGTCTGTCTAAATCATCCCAAGTGAAGGATAATCTCGTCTTGAGTGAAGACACTCACTGAAGTACCAGCAGAGCAAAAGCAGGGCCACCTACCTTCTATTGGTTTGGGTCACATCCTTACTGCTATTTAAAAGAATCATTGTGAATATACCTAGATCTAGATCAGTTTGTCACCCATTTACAAAATATATACACATACATTAAAAAAAACAAAACCAAACCAAACACCAGCCTGTCCCCTGCCCTCCCCTCCCTCCCACTCCCAACCAAAAAGCCACTGGCAAGACCTCATTCAGAAATTAAGTCCATGGGCCCATCCAATGCACGCATTCCAATCCCAGTGGATATCAGTGTCTCTACTTCATCCCATATGTAGTGCAAAATAAATGACAGAGTAGTAAAAAAATACTGCAATTAAATTCATATTTGAACTTAAAAACCATAATGGAAATCTACTGCTGTCCTCAAGTTGATGCCATCTGCTGAAACACAAAGATAGCTCTTAGAAGCATTTCTGACATGACTAATATCACCCTGTTTTAGAGCAATGCCTATTGTTCCAGAAGTTTTTTTGCAAACAAGCTACAGGACAACAGCGGTTAAAAGTTTATGTAACAAGGAATTCATTCTGTACCTATATGCAAGCCAACTGCTCTTGACTAAAGTAGGTAAAAGCTGGTTCTTGCACTGCATGAATCAGCTGCTAATGAACATTAAGTAATTAACAAAACTGCAGCTCTGACATATGTATAAAAGAGGCCTTATTAAATATGAACAACACTGAGGTGGTAAATAGTTTGGTATAAAATGCAACACAAGTGTACAATTTAGTTCCTGGTTATCTTACAGCTAGAATAAAATACTCCAAGTCCTATTCTCAAAAATGTTTTCTTTTGAAAAAATCCATGTAATTCTATGAACAGCCTCACTTAAAATTAAGATACTGTGGGCAACTGAAAGAAGAACATGCACAGACTGGATTTTTAACAGAAATACGCATAATGCCTTAGAATCTTTTTCTCTTTTTTTAACATTCGTATTTAAATTGATGAGATAAAGATGCCACACAAAGTATAGCGGTTAATCTGAAGTCCCATGTAACAGGCAGTTAAGTTCATATTTAGATAAAAAGGCCATTATACCTATTTACAATATACACAGTTGCTTGCGAAGAAGGCAGATTTACAACTATCTTCTAAAAAGCCTTCCCCTCCCCTCCCCCCGATAAAGATGACTAGCTCTACAAAAACAAGACAAGAATGGGTGTTTAGGATTAGTGAGGATTTTCTCAATAGCCACGTCAACATGGGTTGAGGGGCTGACAGTTCTATTGTGGTTATTAATCATGTCTTCCTGGGCCTTGCTCTTCACTTAATTATACCATTAGCCTCATTTACCTTCTGTCAACACAAATCAACTCAATGATCCCTTTTTACTTATAGTGCTTAAAACTCAGTATAAACTTAAGTGTAAACAGGCAATATTCTAATCCCTTCTGATCACCGCACGATACTCTCACTAGTTCTTTGAGTGACGGTGCGGCTGGATGGAGTCTGTTTGCCACAACCCCATCAATTTCTGGGCCCCTCCTCTGAACCCCGCTCATGCTGCAGGTTGTAGAAGCAGTTCTGGCAGACTCTGACTGGGGATGAAATCTTCAGACGCTTGATTTCAGATTGAAACCTACTGCACCTGTAGAGGGAAAACAAACGCTGCTGTGAACACGGGTCCTCTCCCAACCTCATTTTTTATCCAGGTGTGGAAATTATCACCATGATTTCACATACCAGAAAACTGTCCAAACTTATCTTGACAAAGAAATGTAACACCGTGTGGCAGAAGCAGAATTAACTTGTATGATCACCACAGAATCAACACAATAACTCTGCATGAGAGGCAGCTTAAAAACAGTTGTTGTCACCAGCGTAGATTCAAAGTACAGTTACAGATATGAAACTAGAAATACCATCTCTGACCTGGTGGACAAGAGAGAAGACTCACACCTCAGTTTCTATGTAAGGGGAGCTCACATACATCCTCTGTGTCATACATTTTCCCTGTCTGACGCTGTATGGATTTATAAAAGGGATGGTCTATCTTTTCTAATTCCTCCCTGGAAGCTTTGAGAGGTTTGATTTTTTTCACGATCACTTCTATTTTGGTAAGGGCAACCTCAGTCTTTCCGCAGAGTTCTGTGGTGTGCAACAGCTTTACCTAGCCTAAAATTCTGTATAGAAAAGAGCCCAGAGAAGACTGCTGGCTGGCTTACTTCTGGCAGAAGAGCTGTCCACAGTTCCTGCAGTGGTGACGTCTCTCAGTGAGTGAAAAGCGGACTGAGCAGCCCGAGCAGCTGTCTCCCCCCTCGTCCTTCACCCAGTGATCTGCTGCAGACCGGCCAGGCTGATCGCTCACAGACCAGCTGAACACTCTGCCTCGACCATCCCCAATCAGAATTCTGCTGTGATCCCTGCAATTTCCTGCAACGAGTCTGGCACAGTAACATGCGGACATCAGTGACCAATTTTACATATGTAATATGTTAAACTACTGACATAGTAACTAATGTGCAAATTAACCTGGCCTGATGGAGCTATAACACCACGATGTAACTTAATACAGGTGGATAAGTCTGTCTGTGGTTTGTACCGCTTCTCCCTGACAGCACTGAAAAAATGTTTTAAGCAGTTGCTTGCAAGCTACTTACTTAGAGATGCCCAGTGCAGTGATTTCTGCTGGGTGTGCGTTGTCTTTGCGATCAAATGCTGTGTGCATAGTTAGTTTGCTTCTAAACACCAACTGACGCTCCCATCTGTATCCTAGAAATGAGTGGGAAGCAGGAAAGGAAAAAGGAAATTTGCTTGTTCTCATTTTTATTCCCTCCTCCCCCAACATACCTGTGTATGTGACTTTGTAGAAGATAACTCTCTGTGACTCAGGGAAAACATATTTTTCAGCTGCTCCCCAGTGCATGCAAGAAGATGATACAAAAGAATGCACAGAGCCCCTGATTTCTCTAGGTTCAGTTGGGTGCTGCTGAGAATGGTGACACACACAGGGAAGCCCTGTACCAGAGCCTGGCAGGACTGGGATATAGCTTCATTTTTTAGTTTATTTTATTTTCTTTTTAAAGTCAAGACTCAGATTTCCAACTGTCACTAATTTTCTTCATAAAAGCTCATACGATGCTGTGTTTTGGGTATGTGACTAAAACGGTTTTGATGACATACCAGTATTCTGGCTGTTGTTCAGCAGTACTTGTGGAGTGCCAAGGTTTTCTCTTTTTCCCCCACTCTGCTCTGCCTCCCCCTGGCTCTGAGGACTTTGGAGGTGTGCAATAAGATGGCAAGGAACACAAGCTGGACGGCTGCCTCAAACTGACCAAAGGGATATTCCACACCATATAACATCACGCCCAGCAATAAAACTGGGCAGAGGGGTTTTTGAGCAAGACAGGCATTTGCTCAGAGACTGCTTGGTCATCATTCTGCTTGTGGGAGGTGGTGAGTGACTGCCTTTACATCACTTGTTTTGTCTTTTGCTTATTAGACTATCCTTAACTTATCATTTCCCTTGCTTTTGGTCTTTATATTCTGTCCCACATCCCGCTGCAGGGGGTTGTGGTGGTGAGCAAGTGGCTTAGCTGCTGGCCAGAGTGAACTGACCACAGCTTTTCAGGAAAAGCTTAAACAATGTGCAACCGTTGCACACAATCTTTTCATTGACCATCTTGGAATTTATCAGCCAACCCTGCTCAAAGCTGCACAGACAGAAACTGCCTTACAGGTCAGTGCTGACAGCACATTTATTAGACAGAAGAAGTTCTTTTACCTGGTTTAAGCTTGCTGTAGTGCCGTACTTCAGCATAGCTGGGGTGCGGGTGGTTAACCTGAGCATGGGGATGCATTTTTGCTTGTCCCTCAGAATAATTCACGAAGATAAAGCCATCTTTTTCATCCAAGCTGAGCTGGTCTGACCAACGCCTGGAGTCATCAGAGCCGCTGTCTGCTGACCATGCTGCCGCTGCTCTGTTTGATGATGACCTAGGCCTGTGGCTGGTGCTGCTTGGTTGACTCTGGCACTCCTGTGGTTTTGTGTCCTGGCCTATGCATGTATCATCTGCCTCGGAGTCACTGCTGTCCTCTTCGTGAGCTTCCTGACCTGGATTCACCCAACAGGGGAGAAGACATTGTTAGTAAGGCTGCTTGTAGCCTGAGCTGTTTCCCTATTCTGCTGCTGCACTATGAACAACCCAACAGGTACAACCACAGCATGACTAGAGGGAAACTGCAAAGCAGGCATCTCAAAGCCTTTGCAGAGATTCAGCTCCTGCTAGTAATCACACTATTCATCTTTTTTCACTGGTCTGTCAGAAAACAGCATGCTTTAGCTGAAGCTGTTTCCTAAGATAGTCCATCCAGAGTAGGCTGTGATAAAGTAGATACAATAAGTAAAGATTCCAAAGATGCTGAAGTTAGCAGAAACAAATCCTGGTGCTTTGCAGCAGAACTTAAACAAGTAAACACAGTCAACTATAGTGAAAGTCTGGTTGATTGAGAAACGTGGCGCAGCTTTGTTAATAACAGATTTTGTTAATGCAAAAAAGCAACTGCCAAAGAAATATATACTCCTAATGACGGGGGGGGGGGGAAGAGCTGTATTTATATAATAATTACTAATGAGTATCACATGATCCAGATCCAAATCCAAATCATATCTTCAATATGAAGAGGGCAAAAGGGAGGTAAGATAGCTATAAGAAACACTTATCAAGCAGAGACCAAAATCTTCCAAACGGGAAAATGATATGGCCAGCATTGCTGTCTAAACAGTTCCATCAGTAGGTTTTTCTTTTTAACTCTGCTGTTATGCTATAATTCCATTGAAAAATAAAGAAAAAACATCTAGCTTTTGGACAATGGTGCCATCCATCGGGTTCAACGATAGCAGAAACAGCTACTCAGAGAAAAGTTCAGTCTTCACAGGGAAAGAGAAAAAAGCTATGATGGGCATGATTTTTTCTTACTCATAGCAGTAAGAAACTACCATAAGCAAGGTGGTGAACAAAGAACTCAGATGCTCTATTTATGATGCCCACTGCATGTCTATTGTCTTTTGAGACAAAATCCCTGTTGTCCATTCTGCACTATAGAGCCACATGATTTTACCTATGGATAGCGAAGATCAGATAAAAGACAAATACAAAATACTTGTTGGGAGACATACCTATTTGTGCTTCCTGACAATCCTCTTGCATTTCCAGCATCTCCACGGGCTCTGGAGCTGGTGTTTCTGGTACTTGCAAAAACTCCATCCTCCAGAACTGGAGGGACAGGGAATAAGCAAAGTGTCATGTACTGAACTCTTAGCTTTCTCCTGAGCTACTTCTGGAGTTAAAATGTCTTATTGGAACTGTTCATTTACACTGGTAGCATGAGATACAGGTTACATGTCCATACCAAGCCCTGTTTTCTGGGGCTAGGTACTATAAAAGGACATTTGTGTTTATGCCTGAATCACAAGTGAACAAGTCTTGTGCTGTTATTTAACATCTGAGCTGTTAAAATAAAAAAAATACACTCCATATAGCAATCTGACCAACAGACTCTGGGTTAAGGCAGACCTAGGACTGCACACTGCGCAAAGTACTGAAAACCACGTTAGACTCAATGAAAAGAGACGCCACTAAGTTCCTCTTTTCTTTCTAGGCAGCAAAACAAATTGCCTCAAGGTGTGTAGAACAAAAATGGTGAATGAAGCTACTATCTCTAGGCATGAAAGCTGGTGACGAAAAGGTAACCAAAACAGAGCAGGAAGGAAAATGTGTGCTGCTGACTATTGCTAGTTGACATATCACAATGGGTGCATCAAAAAGGAGAAAGAAAACTGAAAGACTGCATGGGATTGCAGCTCAGTGAAAGTGTTTTCCATGAATCTTCAATGTCCATCTAACTTGTGGACAGGATACAGTGCATCACCTTGTGCAGAAATGGCACAGCTGGTTCCAGCACCAAAAGCAGTCTGCATCATCTACCCAGCCTTAGACTCCCTCCTTCCTGCAGGATTAATTGTTCAGGTGGAGGACCCAAGTACACCAGGCCTGCTTTTGGTACCAGTGAGGACACTGTGTTGCATAGACATGATTTCTCTAACTACTGCTACTACTAAGGTGATATAAACTTAATTTTCCAAGCAATGACTCCTGGTACTTACCCGGACAACCCCGTCTGAATGTCCTGTTACTATGACATTCTGGGTGTCCCACTCATTCATCTCTGACACAAAGCAACACATTATTTGCTGACTTCGGCCAGTGAAAGTGTTTACACTTGCAGTAGGGCTGCCATTAATGCTCCATACATGGATGTAGGTGCCAGCGCATGATACAATATCACCCTGCAAAGACAAATAACACCTCCATATTTCAATAGAAGTCTTGGGTTTTCTTCAGCAAAAACATAAGCCAGGTGCACTTACAAATCAAGTTCAGCCATCAAGGCTGGCACTTGTCAAACAGAGTTTGGCCACCTAAGCAAACCTTTAAGATACACGTTCTTAAAATTGTATATAGAAAACCAGACTTAGTAGCAACTTATTTGTTGTATTTACACCATACAACGAGACAACAAATTCCTCCACTTTTCACGGCATAACAATCCACCAGCATATTTTCAGTACTTTCCCTTCTCAGTTTTCAGTCTCTGCTCATGCTGACTCTGCTCTTTTTTACAGTCGTGTACCACCTTAAATTTCATTTGCTTCCTTACTGGGAAGAGAGCAAGAGATGGTCCAAATTAGTGTAGAGGGGAAACAGAAACTTCAGCCTATGCCACTGGCAACACTACAAGCACCAGGCTACTAGCAGCTAATAAAATGTGCCTCTTGCTATCCCTTCCTTGCATTACAGCCCTGTTTTGTTTTGATTTCAACTACTACATCCGCTCCAGTTACAACATGTTCCATCTAGCCCTGATGGACAGTTACATAAAGTTTCAACTCAGGTAAATTCTTTGACATGCATGGGAACTGGAGAAATGGCAACCTGTAACTTGCAGGACCACCAGGGGACAAGCTTTGAGGACATTCCTGTTTTCTGCTACAGCTGTCATTGCAACTTCATCTTCTGCTTCCTTTAAATCAAGCGTAACAGAACAGAAGTCAGCCAAGGTCACGTATCAAAATACTTTCTTAGCTCCTGTGGCAGGTTTGACAATGCACTTTGAACACTGCACTAGCTATACGCCTGCCAGCACTGTTAAAAAGCCCTTCCAAGCTCAAACCACTCTGCATGGTATAAACCCACATGTGTCTCTGGCCAAAAGATGCAAATTGCTCCCTAAACCAGCTAACTGATTTACAGATGAGTTATAGAAGTTTTGGCAAACTAATAGAAAAGCCTAGTTTGTTTTTCTTTCTTTTAACAGCTTCTGACTCCTGCTACTGTTCCCACTGCACATCAGTGAATGGTATTTGGTTCTTACCGTTAATTCATTTATACAGAGTGCTGAAACTGGAGCCTTGTGACCTCGAAGCTGTGTTAGAAATGAGAGTTTATTCAAATCCCAGATGATGCAGGTGCGATCCCGTGATCCACTCACAATTATGTGATAAGCTAGGGATGCTGTCAAGCATGTGACAGTGTCAGTATGACCCAGTAATGCCTGCAAAACCAAAAAAGGAGGAATTAGCTGCAATCAGGAGAGAGCAGAAAGATTACTATGTTAAAGTCACTTATCTGAAAAGATTCAGGTAATGTAAACATGAATATCCTATCAGAAGATTCAATTGACTTAAAAGTATTCAGTTGGCAACTATTTTTGTAATTGAAAACTATAGAAGTAATTTTTTCCCCATTTTAAAAGTACTTTCACAAAACTGAATTTCAAGGGTCTAATGTTCTATAGCCTTCTACTGAAAAAAAACCCAAAAAAACCCAAAATAAATTTCCAGCCCATTCTGCATCTTCCGTCTGCATCAATAGCCTGGATTATAGGGTCAGTATGTGTTCCAGGATGCATCTGAAATTACATCCTGAAAACAGAAATTCTATGCAAATATGAAATGGATCCTACATAAGCATCTGTTGATGATTAAAAAGGGATAAGAGACTAAGAGCTGCAGCCACAAAGGCAAAGTCAATTGGGAGGAGAAAATTACAAGCATCTACTTGTATTAGATCCTTCTTTTACATTTTAGACTTAACCTAACTGTTGGAACAGGAGTCTGGAATACAGTCAGACTAGCAGTTTACTCGGTTACAAATCAGATTGGCTACAAAGTCCAAAAAAATTTGCCTTCAATATGCTGCCCTGAAATGTAAGATACAATGTTTGATCTTGCACTGTTCTAAGTAAAACGCTTTGGAAATACAGCTTTGGACAGTTGCTGGAGACTGTGTAAGGGAAGTTATTAAATAGTTCTCTAAATTTCTTCTCCTAAATTTGAGTGGAAGCTTTCTTCTGGAAATGCTAACAGGAACAATAAACTTAACCTAGCTACCTATGAACAATGATATGCAGCTTCTAGAACATTTTGAGGTAGTTTTGGGTGGCTTTTTGTTACATTTTGTTTGTGGGTGGGTTTTACGGTTTTGGTGGGTTTTTTTGGTTTTAGTAAACACACAAGACTTTGCACTCAGCTGCAACTGACTTTGAAGCACAGGAGCCTGTTTGTTAGACTAAAAGTTGGTATTTCGAATCAACAAAGCAAGAACAACTTAAGGTGATCCTGAACAAGTGTACTCCGCTCCATAAGCATCACTGCCAGAAAGAGCAATGTTTTGTGCAGAAGTGTAATTTAAATATGTACATTTTTAAAGAAACAATAATTTAAAAAAAAAATAAAAAGCAAAATGAACCTTTTAAGTCCCCTTCACTGCTCTCCCGACTCAATTTTCAGATGTGGGTATTTTACATACAACACTACAATAAAGCAGATTTGACAAAACACGCCTGTATAATTTTTTTAACATTGTTATCATATTCTCTCTTTCTCTAAAAAGCTCATGGTGATGAACTATCCTTAAAACTGACGCAATTTTAAAGACACATTTTGCCCACTTTCAGTGCAGATCAGTACCTTGACTACTCAGTTCTCCAAAGGTCTGCTGGACCTTTGGTTTCTCTGCAGAACCATGGTTTCAAAGTTTAGTATGTGAGCAATACCCCTTTTATAATTCCTTTGGTCTTGTAACATAATTCACATAAAAGGCATCTTTTTTGTGTTTTACCTGTTTCAGTGTGAGAGCTTTAGCTTTTTCTTTGGAGATGCCCATTTCCCATACACACACTGCTGTGCTCGTTCCTCCAGTGATAACTAGTTTGGGGTTGGGGCAAATGGCACACAGTATCTGACCCCATTCTGACAAACATTCATAAACAATTACTGCCTAAAAAGAAAGAAAAAAAAAAGGAAGAATTACTTGCAGGATTAGTGTTTGGTACGGTAAAAATAAAAATCTAAGTGCCACCCTGCACGCTGGGCCATTAAGTGGCTAAGATATCGCTGTTACCCCTCATGCAGTTTTTCCTCAAACGGAAGCAATTTCAGCCTCTGCCATAACATGCCCCCTGAGAGGACAATAGGGTTCAGCTTTAACTGTACGGATTTAATTCATTCATGTTTTGCAGACCTGGTAAAAAATTATTGTTAACTGGTTCATGTCATTCTGCCAGAGTTCTGATGAAGATCAGCAATAAAACATTTGCAGTACAAGATCATTTCATTCACATGTGAAATAAATTTCCATTGTTAGATTTTTTTTCACTATTGAGTACTAACTGCTTTCGGTACATTCAGCACTGAAACAAATTCCAGATTACAAACCTTGTCTGACTCATAGGTACCCAGTCTACAGCTGAGGTCTGCATAGCCCCAAGCAAAAGTTTTGTTCCACGTAGGTGGGATGAGAACTTTATTCTGCTCTACTGCCAGAATGCCTTTATCAGTACACACGATCTGTCCCACGGGCTCCTTGAGCTCTAAAAAAAGAAGATGGGGTTATGTTTTATTGCTAGCACAAACAAATACTACCTGATCCCATTAAATAGCAGGATATCTGTATTGGCTATATTTACAAATCTTTTTTCCAACTGTAACAATGGCAACTTTTGCTACATTCCTAGCAAAAGCAGGACTAAGCACCATCGACAGTGGTGAGAAGACCCAGGGGATCATAAATAGCTCTGATCCCACCTGTGATGCTGCACATGGTGTTCTTCAGACAAAATATCTGTGGTCATTAAAAGTGATTGTACTGGTTTTGGCACAGTTTTTGGTATCAGTTCCAACATATTGGCGAAACATTCCCACATGCTCCATTCCTGACTATAGCTCATAATGTCCTACCTGTTTTCCTGCCACATATCTCAGTATTTATTGGCACTGCAATACAGAATCCTTCTGCTATGAAAATCACAAAAATTGAGGCTAACACAGACCCAGAAGCAATGTACCCCGAATATTGTTTCTTAAGTTAAAACTTTAAAGAGGTGCTTGGGCCCAGTTTTATCCCTCTGTTTTAGAAAAGTTAAATTAAAGTAGTACAGATTTGGTGCTTCCAAGTACACTTTAAGGTAGCTAAGAACATAATCTTATAGCATTTAGGATATTTTAAATTTGTCTTTCTCACAAAACTACAGGCATTAAGAATATTAGAACTAAGCAAAACATGGAAAAGGACAATCTTGCCAAAACTCTGCGTATTCTAGCAAAAAACCAGGAATAATTACTGTGGTTTTACAGTTTACCTTTCACTGGGGTGAGAGATGGCCGCAAGTTGTCCAAATGATGGAAAAAAATCTTGTCACTTGTGGAACCAGGGGGCACGGAGGTTCCCACAACATCTCCATTCAGTCTGCTTCTAACACGCTTTGGTGGGTGTGGTTTTTTAAAGAGCTGAAATTCATCAAGATATTAGTTATCATAAAAAATGACAGGTTTACAAGAGCACAAGCTTTAAGAGATCAGCAGCATGCCAAATTTATCTTCTAACGATCCTGCAGGCCAGCAAACATTACTTAACTGTTCTCAGTATTCACCAACAACTTATGGCAACCATTTCAGTAAGACTTCAACAAATAAAACGAAATCCAACAAGGCTATAATGAGCAAACTGTTTTTAAAGCTACCTCCAGTTGCAAAAGCAGTTGAAGTAAAGCAAGCAAAAATCCCAAAGTTGATGCAGAGCACAGTATTAAATTCTAACCTAGGACAAACTAATTTTTGGCTTTGACATTTGAAAGTTTCACTGGACAGGAAAAGAAAACCTTAAGAAATGCATGAGAGAGGAAACCCTTAACTCCTCTCAAAATAACTACAAACCTACACTGTAAAACTTTAGATTTAGTATTACATTTAATAATTTAATGTAATCTCTTAAAGACAACACAAACTTTCAAGCCACACCAAACATATGTCTATACAGCTCCTTAACTATAGCTGTTCTACAACTGAACACCAACAGACTGGTGTCAGAGAAGCTTAAGTTATAGAAATATAGGACGGAAGCATAAGTTATAGAAATTATTTTATTACAGGGTAACTTAAAATACCTAAGCACTAATCATTACTTTGAATTGCACTTTCACTGCCACCTTCTGACTTTGCAGTACGAACATACTTTTCTATGTTGATTTTCAGAGTTGAACTGTAGTTCATCTCACCTTTACTTTGAAGGTGCAAAGAGGGGAAAAAAAATAGATATTTCTAATCTCACAAGCAAAGCCCTGAGTTGATTTTCATTGCATTTATGATGGAAATGTAAATGATTTCAGATCACCAGGAGAATATTAATGAAAAACACTCCCAGGAAGTTTCATTTCTAAACCATTTTCCCATTCCGTATTAATACATTTCAATTTGAGTGCCACCTGGCCAACAAGAATTCTACAAAGGGTGTACCTGCTTTGGTATCTGTCCAAAGTTATTAATGAATCCTATGGTAGCTGTCTCTTTTAATGGATCGTTGATGTTATATATGTCCACTTGCCCCTCATAGAAGAGATGGTGAAAGACATTTACAGCTTCAACTGCAGCAGGACCTTGCTGTTTATAGCCAAAGATCAAGTCAATCCACTCATGCAGGTGTGCACTCACAAAGTCACATTCCAGAGCCTGAAATTAAAAGGGCAGGCATTAGAACTAGCTGTATCCATCACTGGTTGAGTCTAATACACCTGCCACAAAGAAAATGCAGAATACATTTTGACATATTCTCATTACGCTTTGACGAAGCTTTTCATTGAACCAAGTCTTGCCTCAACATACTCCCTAGCCAAAAAAGAAGGGGAGAAAACTCCAGTTCTACAGACCTTTGCAACAATTAGCCATCAACCCAGAACTCAGAGACTAGTCAGCAGCTGTGACTGCATTAATAGAGTTTAGATTAATATGCAATGGAAAGTCCCAATTGATGTTTTCTAGTGTCAGTATTAAAAAGCAAATTACCTCCCGATGAACTCTGATAAATTCACGAGGATCTCCTTTTGCCCATGGGGGGAGTATTACATCACCAAGTTTAGTGCCATTTTGTTTGCAACCTATTATAAAAAGAGAAGTTTGGAGAGAAGCACTGAAACTGCACTACAACAGCAACGGGGGAAAAAAAAATGTAAAAGAAAATCAAATTCTAACACCTTTCTTTTATAAAGTAACCCATTTCAGTCTTTTCTTTAAAATACCAAGTTATTTTTAAATGGCAGCAATAAAACATGAAAAAATCTGCCTCAGTTGTTCACGTAAGATTGCTCATAGGAGGAAGAATTCACATATTTCTTACTAAGACTCTTG
Source organism: Nestor notabilis (assembly GCF_000696875.1). Classification (NCBI taxonomy): domain Eukaryota; kingdom Metazoa; phylum Chordata; class Aves; order Psittaciformes; family Psittacidae; genus Nestor; species Nestor notabilis. The sequence goes on along the minus strand of NW_009914982.1, from coordinate 19,551 downwards.
AAGATGACCACAGAATCATAGAATGATTTGGATTAGAAGAGACATTAAAGATCATCTAGTTCCAACCCCCCTTTCATGGGCAGGGACACATTTCATTAGAGGAGGTTGCTCAAAGCCTTGTCCAACCTGGCCTTAGTTTCCGTTCTAGTTTTGATTGTGACAGTGTTTCAGCATATGCTCTTCAAAGCAAATATTAACCTTCTAGCTAATGGTGTTGATTAGATTGTGCTTCTTCAGTCTTCACAACTTGTCCTGGGTTCAGCTACAGCAGTCATTTCTTCTCCTTCTTAGTAGCTGGTGCAATGCTGTGTTTTTGACTTTCAGCCTGGGAACAATGCTGATAACACCGATGTTTTTAGTTGTTGCTAAGTAATGTTTACTCTGACCAAGGACTTTCTCAGTCTCATGCTCTGCCAGAGAGGAGGGGAAGCCAGGAGGAAGCAGAGGCAGGACAACGTACCCAAACTGGCCAAAGGGGTATTCCATACCACAGCACGTCATGCCCAGTATATAAACTGGGGGGAGTTACCCGGAAGGCCCAGATCGCTGCTCGGGTCCGGCTGGGTATCGGTCGGCGGGTGGTGAGC
>NW_009914982.1:0-18812 GCF_000696875.1 Nestor notabilis | reverse complement strand
GGGCTGGGCGGTGGGCTGCGTGGTTCCAAGTTGCTGGCTGGGCTTACACCATGACATAATGTACAGTCTTGAACTCAAAACCTTTATGTTTCCCCATCAAGTACATGATTATTTTGGTTTAATTTTTCTGCTTAAGTTTTGTCTTTTCTCTCCCCATCATGGGAAAGATCCACTGCAGTCCACAAAAGTTCATGAAAACATCAGCAAGTAAAATAGCCTTCAGCAATCATTGCAGACAGAATCTTGTTACATCAGTTGAGCTCACACCTAAGCAGCCAACCCTGCTATAGGGAACTGCTACCATAGCAGCTGCCCATTTTGCACCCAGAGGGCATGTAGTGACAGAACAAGGGGGCATGGCTTTAAACGGAAAGTGCGTAGATCTAAATTAGATTTTTAGGCAGAAATTCTTCACTATGAGGGTGGTGAGACACTGGCACAGGGTGCCCAGAGAAGTTGTGGCTGCTACATTCCTGGCAGTGTTCAAGGCCAGGTTGGACGATGCTTTGAGCAACCTGGTGTAGTGGGTAGGCGTTCCTGATCATGGCAGGAGGGTTAGAACTAGATGAGCTTTAAGGTCCCTTCCAGCCCAAATCGTTCTATGATTCTATGATTGTTCTGGTAATGGCCATATCCTTCTGTGTGAAATATACTTGGGAGAGGTTTTGTGGGGTGTTCTTTTGGTGTTGCTTTTGTTTTTGTAAGGTTGTGCTTTCAACCTCTTACAACACATTCTGAATAAGGTATTTGAGCCTGTTAAAACCTACAGCTTGATTAAGCTTCATTATTGCTCTTGGATTCACAGCACAGAGCTCAGAAAGGAAGAGCTTAATGCCACTGTTAACAGTGACATACATACTAAAGAACATGTATCTCCTATGGCCAATAGGAGTGAAATTTGGCTCCTGTTGAAGTAATCACTCTCACAAAAGCTAACTGTGACAGTTCAACAAAAACTTTAAGAATGCTTTAGGGGGAAGTTCTAAAAGTGAAGACTGTCAGATTTTGCAAAGCTTAAAAAAATACGCAAAAGTGGATGGTGAACACAATCATGGAGGAGCAAGTCACATGGAGAAAAATACAGATCAGAGAAACTCCAAGAAAACATGATTATCTGTCTGTATTGAGCTGGTAAAAAAAACCCAAAAATCAACTAAAATATGACACTCTGAACAAAAATCCTGTTTGGGTACTTCAGTATCTCACTCAGCAATTATCAGAACATTATAATTAACATTATCATTAACATATCATTAACTGCTTAAAATTAATATTCATTGCTTAAGAAAATATCTTCAGTCTGATAAATCTGGAAAAGTAAATCTGAGGTATCACAGAGGAAATAAGAATTCCTGCTACACCCCTCCCAATGAAATGATAAGTTCTGAATTATTCAGACTTTCAAATATGATACTGAATAAGCATGTAGTATCAGGAAATACCAGAAGTAGTCCTGCTTATCCTTTCACGTCAGAATATGCAAGTCATCTGTCATTTTCTCATGCAGTTAAACAGATCTTTTTCTGCCTGTATTATGATACACTTCTCTCACATCAGACTGTCTGGCACTGTTCTTGCACCCCTTGCAGCGCTATCAAGCTCTTTCTGCCTACCTAGGTCAAAATTGTTGGAATTGAGCAGGAACTCAGGGAGGTAGAAGAACTCTGGGATGAGCTCCTTCACGTCTGCCATGTTGTGCTTTGATGCTGAATACCAAGCCTCCCGTACGCTGTGAAACATTCGGTCAGCCAGGTCAAAGTGACCGCCCTGCGGGACAGAGCAAGAAGCATGTCAGCAGCAGAGCATCTCTCAGAACAGCAGATTTTGCCAAGAAGGCAAACCAGAACATCCTCTGCCTAATAAAGACACTATACAAGGTAGCATGATTCTTCCTCTAACACAACAGATTTAAACAGTTGCATTACTTTCTGGTACATAATAAGAGTAAACACTGAGATACAGATATATAGAATTTTAAGAAGAGAGTCATCTAGTCCCATTTCAAAGTTTAGACTCTTCTAGAGCAACACAAATATTTTTGCCTGCTGGGTTCTGTATAGGAAAATATTTGGCATGTAATGTTACAAACCCCATTACCCATCAAACTGGCAAACACTTCCAGGCTCTGCAAACATTTGTTTATTTTAGCACTGAGTAACTAAAATAGCTCTTTGGATAAACACATTCATTTAAAATAACAAGCTTTTCACTCCTCCAGTATAGAACTAAACAACTGGCATAAGATTCTTTCAACAACAGATGAAAAAAGAATGATGAGCAGTGTCATTATAAAACTTGCTCTGTTTTTTGTCTGCTATTCTGTTCCACATACATTCAATTCAAACTACAGGAAAAAAAGAAGTGAATTCTGTTATATCTTTTACAAAGAAACATCAAAAACCTCCCAGGCAATAACAACTTTGCTAAAAATATTTCTCCTACCATGTTTGATTAAAACAAAGCAGACTGGTCATATTTTTCACCTAGGTCTCAAATGAAAAGAAACATGAAGTGAAGTGATGCAATTTTTACCTGTAATCGTAAGAAAATCTGAGTAAAAGGCTCCATCCGAACAAGATAGGAAGCCACTATCATGGCCGATGAATAGTGGGTCCCATAGTGATAAGCTGGGGTTTCCCCTGTGGAAGATTAAAAAATCACAAATGTAGGACAAATAAAGCAGTTAAGTGACAGAATCAGTAGTACTTAAAAAAAGGGAAAATTAGTGCTACATTTTAATTATTTTGTGACTTTTGACATGTTTTGAATTGGAATTTTTAGTTTTCATTCTCAAGAATCTGAAAACTTTCTTGAGCCACCGCTTGAGTTTTGGCTGCAGTCCAGTAGCCCTAATTCAATGGGCTTCTTTTTCACTTTTAGTCTTATTGGTTACTGTGGCATTAAAGGCTTGAGTAGAAATAAGTCTCAGAATTCTTTGCTACAGAATTTGAACAGCTTTTACTTTCCTAATTTCCTGCCAAAAAGTCTTCATAAATACACTTAGAACATACTGATTCATTTCTAGAAATGAACTTCTTTGCCACCTGCTGTTTGATATAGAACAGTGCTGCAATAGTTGAACAGGCTTGTATCTTCAATAAAAGCACACAAGAAGAAATGTATTATGCAATAGATGCCTTGCCAAATACACAAGTTTTATTTTCAATACGTAAGAAAGCTCTAAAAGCAAGAATATGTAATTTAAGTGTACCTCATTTTGAGTCATTTGGTTTTCCTGAGAAAATGCTGTTTCCTTACAAAAAACACATGCATTAAGACAAGAAATGAAAAAGCTCAAGTACTATTAATGCAGAAGTACCTCTATTCCTTTGTACAACTTACTGTCTTACAGCAGCACTCAAACCTTATTAGCAGAGACAGCTGGTTGTATGCTTCCTATGCTTGCCCATTCTAGCCTTTAGACAATATTAAACTGTTCTGAATGTGTGACTGTTTTGTCTTCAGTTTTACATACAAACGAAAGGTGTCATTTGGATTTAAAACAAACAGCACACCAAGAAAACCAACCTCCCTTTGCTCTAATTTATTATTTGTTGGAGAGTCACTAAAAACCACAGTAGAGTTCTGCATATCCACATCCAGACTTCTTGACCCATAATACAAAAACCCGTAACCCCCTCTCATTATGCAGCCAGGCACACGGTCCATCTGCTCTTCCTGCTGGATGGATCATTGCTTACCATTGGGATCTTCCCAATCTTTGTATCGCTTCTTGTACTGGGCTAGCCTATCTTCTGTTTGAGCTCCCATAGGTTTGGCCAGGTTTCTGAATGTCTTGGGATTTGTAAGATCCAGTTCCTTTAAAAAATAAAACAGACACCGATTAAAAAAACCCAAAGAACAAAAATCCCCACCACAAACAGCAACAACACACAAAAAACAAACCAATCCTTTCAACACTACTGATTACTATATTTAACATCACATACCTCTGAAGGCTGTCATCTTTGCATCACAGCAGGCACAGTGTTGGATATGCTTAAAACAATCCTTTAGTCTGATCCAAGAGAGTCAGTGTTTTTTATTTTAAGTCACATCTGGGCTCTGGATAACTTTTACCCTGCTCTCCTCACCCTGTTCCCCAATTCCCGATAATTCTGTTATTGAATACTCCAGATGCACCCTTAACAATATCTTATGTCGTGGTCTGGCTGGTAGCAATGGCTACCTGCAAAAGCATTAATAGGATGTTTCCTCTTTTTCAAAAGCAAATGTTTCACCATGGGACCAGATTTCATAGTAGCCCCTACCACAGTCTTCTGGACAAGCATAACGTCCTTCTGGATATTCAGTAGAAAGTTAATGCAAAGACTTACAGGAACTGCTGCAACGCAGAGAGGCGACTGCCTTATAACAAGCTATGGATTCTGGCCCTAGCATGTGCAACAGGCCAATAATATCTGTAAACTCAGTGCAGGCAAGGACCTGCCCACATAGGACAGGACAGCCAGGAATCTCTAATACCCTACCCACTGAGAAATGTGAAGAACATTACAAAATAGATGAAATCAAACAACTGGTGATAAAGACAAGCCTCTCTTTTACCAAGGCAGTATGATCCAGCTGTAATACTTGCAAAACCTCCAACATATAAAAGATTACTGACAACACTGAAAAGATATTTACCTCTGAATCGTAGTCTGCGAGGATCCAGGGAAAGACAGGGTACTGCATGAGATCATTATAGGATCTGCCCGCCAGTGTGTTTAAGTGCATCAGGTACTGGAAGTTACTGATTTCTCCTCTCTTAAGGAAGACAGATAACAGCACTGTAAAGTGTTCACTTTACAACAATCAAATGTCTACGCTGTCAGACTGTTGAAGTGCTCAGCTGTCCCCAAACATACAAATCTTACTTCAACATTACAATGCTCACTCTTACTTTTACTACAGTCCCTCCTCTTGCATTTTCAATGGTAGAATCATTTCTTATGTGATGATGATTCCATAGAATACTACAAACTAAAATGCTAAGATACACTTTCTATAGTAGTATATTCTAAGTGTTCAAATAAAAGGATGCAACTTATGTGCGTTGATTAATTATGTAGCATTACAAAATGTGGAATTGAATAAAAGAACCCCCGCAACATTTTCATACTTACTTCCCATCTTTGAGTAACAGATTTTTCTCCCACTAAAGTGCTAAGCAAGCCAGACCTAATGGGAAGAAGAAAGTGCAATATCCGACTCAGCAGTAAGATCTGGGTTACATCTTCACAAGACAATCTAAAGTTTTAAGATTAAAACTTGTAAATTGTAATGATGAGAAAAATGGGGCTTTGTTCCTTTTTGCTCTAGCAATGCCTTTTTTTCATTTCTAAACACATACTGTTAAAATTATACACGTTGATCATGCAATTCAGTGCAAATACAAATGTATCTAACAGGGTGTTGATGGGGAAAATACTTTTAACAACTTGGACAAATCTAATAATGGCTTGGGCACTCCAATTCCTCTCAGAATGTGTCTGTATACCTGTAACGTTAATCCTGATAGCATATATTAATTAGTAAGAAGATATACCAATGCTGCCATTGGTATCAGTACATTTAAAATAACTGGAGCACAATATCAATAGTTATTTATTTTGGTAATGACCAATTTTAAATTGAGGTCACAGTACTCTCCAGTGAATCTTGACCTTAACACAAGCATAGAAGCACACAATGGTTTGGGTTTGAAAGGACCTTAAAGCTCATCTAGTTATAACCCCCCTGCCATGGGCAGGGACACCTTCCACTGACCAGGTTGCTCAAAGCCCCATCCAGCCTGGTCTTCATGCATCATTTATTTGAAAACATCATTTACTGGAAACTGATGAGCTATACAGCTTGTGAAGAACAGAATCACTTACCCTTGCTCTACGCTGGTGTTTGGTCTCTGCCCAGACACTGACTCTGAACTATCAGTTAGAGATGGCACCACAGCCAAAAACCTGAATCAGTAGTTAAAAGGAGATTAAGATTAGTGTTTCTGTCCTTGGTATGTCATCTTCCTAGAAATAGTGTGCACTTAATACAGTTACAGACCTCGTTTTGAGCAGCTACGTAACATCTTAAACAAAATTGGAATGACCTTTTTGTCACTGGACACCCCCCAAGTTTCACATGCGGGCATTAGTGCCTCCTAGTGGTTCCTTTGTGCAGCACTGAGTTGTTATCAGGTCATCCACTGCCTCACACTCATTGCTCTTGCGAACTACTTCTGGGGTTTAGGTCACTGTAGGCTCAAGTATGGCTCAACACAGATATTTGTAAATAGTCAGATTAAATATTCTAACTTATTTTACAATACCTTTGATAAACTTTGTTTCTAACCCCTTTTTGGAAAGCCAGAAGATAGTTTCGTCCGTCTCCTGAGAAAACTTCAACTGCAATTGGCTGAAAACAAAGAGGACAATCCCATGTCAACACTAACACATTTATTTGCTTGTCACCTCTGAAGGTCAGGTACAGACCTTTAGTCATACTCTACTACATCTGACACCAAATTATGTTGAAGCAGACTTTGCTTAGTGCAGCCTATGATGCTTTATTTTTGTAACACTAAAATTCACTAAAATACACCCAAATAAACTGACCCAAGGTAAGCCAAATATTCAAACAAGGATGCCCAACTTAAGCACTCAAATTTCAACACAGTGAATACCTTCAGTTTCAAAATGTTGATCAATTATGTATTTATTTTACTTTTAAAAAATGACAACATTGTCAAAAAAATCCAAGTTGGCTCCTCAATCCAAATATGGTGCCCAAGTTACCTGTAAAAGGTATCTCCTTTTATGTACTTCCTTGATATCTTCATATGCAAATATGCTGCATGTTCTTTTGAGTTGACTTGGACCTTGCCTTGCTCCCCGAGGTATGATTGGCTCATGCATCCTGTAAATGAGCATAAACAAGCAAGAGAGAAGTGATTAAAAAGAAGATAATTTAGAAGAATTATTCTCTCAATCCATATGAGAGTCCAGGTACAGAAACAGCTGATTTTCATGATATACACTGAGCAATTTGTGAGCAGAGAGAAAACTGTTCCTGAGGTCCTTCTGAATCCAACACTATTTTGGAGCTGACTCCTCCAAAATATCAGTAATACTTCTTGTTCAGCTATTAAAGATTGAAGAAACTCTCTATTAATCTACTCACTTTGGAGGCAGTGTCTCAATATCCCGTATTTCTCTGGTAGCTGTCATGGTAAACCCATCAATGACATAGAAGTGCTCTTTCCCAAAGAGAAGCAGCCCTTCGCTGGTGTCAAGGCCCTGAACCCGAGCACAGCGGTACATATGCTGAATCTGTAATGGAAAGCAGACACTTAGCAAAAACATGTTAAGGAGTTCAGGCTCAGACTGTTACTTTGTCAGAACAAGCCCCAGACACTGCTTTATCACTTGTAGATACAGCAAAAACTCTGCTATTTTCCCCCTTATCAGACATATACCTAATTCCTGTGATTACCAACTGGGAAAGAAGTTAAATAAAGCCTCCTCTGTGATTATAGATTCATATATTACAACTTATCCTCTTGCACCATGCTTCTTGAGAATATTTTAGAACCTGTAGCCCACTCAGCTATGATCACAAATGTATTTACTGGTATACTTTAGACACACAAAGCCTGAAGTACCAAATACACAGCACAGTTGCTCAACACTGTTCTTGGAGATAAAACACTACCAAGGTTTTTCATTCCAATGAAGGGAACAAGTTCCATATATGTATTTTCAACATATGCTCCACCCCTAGTAGTGTTCAAGGCTAGGTTGCATGGAGTCTTGAGTGACATGGTCGAGTGTGTGGTGTCCCTGCCCATGGCAGGGTGTTTGGAACTACATGACCTTAAGGTCCTTTCCAACCCTAACTATTCCATAGAATTAAGCTGACAGTATAATAATCCAAGTATGGGATAGCTTGTAGCTTTTGCTTCAGGACAGACTCTTTTTTCTCTAGCAGGCAGAAAGAAAGAAATTGAACATTTCCAGCACAGGATTTTCAGCTGAGATCCTCTTGGAACCACAGCACGCATTTGGTTTCAAGAAAGAAGCTGATGAAATATTAACCAAATTCAGCTGTAGGTCAGTGAAGTTATTTAGGACAATTATTTGTGCTTGCAGCATGTAAGGCAGAAATTACAACACAGTAAGTGCTTAGTGTGTTTGAAGTACACAGTACCTTCTCTCCTTCTTCAAGAAGTCGAAGCAAAGTTGTATTGTCAGTCTTTTCCTCTTCATCAATTGAACTCCCCTCAACAATTTGATCCTGTGATTGTTCCTGGCTTTCATCATCTCCTCCATCAGGAGCAGAACGAGATCTTTTCAGGGGAGGCTTCACCAGGCCTGGAAAAGAACAGATAGATAAATAAAAACCTGACACACCAAAAAGTCACTTCGCAAAACTTACTGAACTTTTAAATTACTGATGTAATGCTAAGACCTTAAAACAGGAGTCCTACAGGACCTTTATACAAAAGCATGAGAAGATATAAAGGCAGATAAATATACAGAAACTATTCAGGACAAAACAAAACAATCTAACCTTTGACTCTTGCAATAGTGTCCTCCCCATGTTCTGGCTCCTGCTGAGTTGTTTCACCCACTGTGTTCTCTTCTATAGCATCCTGAAAGACTGCCGGGTTCCCAGAAGCCAGGCGCATGTAGTACTCCTTACTGTCATAACTTATAGCTCTTCGGTAACGAGCAGGTTTCTTTGAAATAATTGAAGAAATCACTTGGTCAGTCAACTCCTCACTCCAGTGATTGTATATCAGGAATACTGTGTGCAGCACAGTGCAAGCCCATCAAGTGCTTTGTGCGTGTGTAGTCATACAACAACACAGACAAAACCAGAGACTCTTCAGTAGATCTAATCTGTCAGCTAAATTGCCACTTACTTCAGCCACTCTAGTAACAATGGGGTTCAAGAACTGCCTGCAGATAAACCTACCACATGGGAAATAAGAAGTGTGGCCAGTATGTTATGAACTGTCATGAAAGGCTGGGATACTTGTGACTGATACATCAGATAGACATTTTATCGTCTTTCGTAACTCCCTACAACATATGCAGCTTATTCATTAGCCAGATGATTTCTCTGCTAGGCAACAGTTTGAATAAAAAGTTGCCTCAAGGAAAGATACAGATATGTGGAAGTTGGTATGAACTAAAAGCATCCAGGGGCAGGCTTTAAGGCTCACACTTCTTGATCAATTCAGTTGTTTCTTTTCCAGTAAAGATTCTGATGGTTTGTGGGTAGGAGACCTGCACGAGTATCCATTTAACCAAAGTAATTCTTTGAGCATTGTCTGTACCTTTAGGTGATGACAATGGATTATGAACATTTCAATATGGTGGTGGTGGTGTGGTGGGTTGTTTTGGTTTTGTGGTTTGTTTTGTTTGTGGTTGGTTTTGTTGAAGGCTTTTTTTTGTGGGTTTTTTGATTGTGGGGTTGGTTTGTTGTTTTGGTTTTTTTCCTTTGTCCATCCCATCCCCTACCACAGGCTAATTCTTACATTCCTCACTTGATTATGGAGGTAACATTTGAAATAGAAGAACTACATGAGGACAATAAATATGTCAAAATGATGACAGGAGAAGATAAAAGAGGTATTAAAGAGCCAAGAGCCTTTCCAAAATTGAAACACACTGATACACATGGATGGATGAAAACCCATTGATTTTATACTGCAGTTGAAAGTTTTCTTCTCTACTGTTTAACCCCACCCTCAAACTCTAGAAAGCTTTGTGAATGTGTTCAGTTCTCCACCAGAAATAATTTTTTGTTTTGTAGCATTATTTCCCATAAATTTCAAAATTAGGTTGGGTTAATTAAAAATATTATTACTATAAATCCAATTGACTGTTTTACATTATGTAGAATTGTAGAATATCACTGACACTCCAATCAAGATTTTCCCTTGTCCATTTTTGCACGGAAATACATAAAACGTGGGTTGGTTTTTTTCGTTTGGGGTTTTGTTTTGTTCATCTGTATGATAGTATAGTGAGAAACTAAACGACCCATAAAATCAAACTAGCTTTATTACAAATGGATGCTCGGGATGACAAAGAGATTAAGATGAGCAACACAGAGATTTATTATTTCAGGGCAAACTGGCTAAGCCCCCAAATAAAAAATTTAAGGCACTGTGATCTAATTTGCTCACTTATGTTCAACTAAGTCTTTACTCTTTATCATCATGAAAATGCCACTTAAAGGATGCTTAAAACCTCTGTGGAAGCAACTTACGTATAGCCTACAGAGAGAAATCCTAACTAGCACCTAACTGCTACCATGAATAAAGGAAAACAGTAACTATTTATATCTGATATTCTGTATAACAGAATTACTTCCATTTATACATATTAGTTTATTGTTGAATGTAATTCAAAATGAGTGAACACACATTACACATTGTACTTAGTGATGGGCAAGACTGCAAATGTAATTAACAGAGAAGCAGCATAATACTGAGAGGCTTGTAGAGAAGCCACTTCCAAACAAGTCTGTTATTTTCAACTCAGGATTCATATTTTTTAAACAAATGTATATATTTCATTAATAGTAAAAATGAGGAGAAGAGTCAGCTGAGACAGAATTAATATGGGCACTAACAGAAGTAAGTCTGTTACAGCTCATTATAGCCAAAAAGGAGCAAAACTGCTCACCGGATTCTCTCTTAGAAAGAAACACTTAACTTTTCCGGTAAGTGCTTCCGAGTGATTATATTGCCCATTACTAAACATGTTCCATCGACCATTAGTTCAGATCCCAAAGCCACAACACTTCGCACAGTGAGAACAGTGATAGCACAGCCCAACACAGCCTGTTAGTGTGCAGCAAGGAAGGTAAGATCTACAGAAAATTTTATTATATGAAGGCTGAGAAGAGCACAGTAACATCTTCTAAAGTGATTACTGAAAAAACCTTTAGGCCTGGAAATATTTACTGAAAGAGCAAGTTGAAAGCCAAACGTAGAAGCCTTGTTAAGATTGCCTAACATGCAGGAGGAAAAAAGTTGTATTTATTTCACATTCTTTCAGTCAGTGTATGTATTCTTTACCTTTTGAGGAATGGTATCATCAGATGTCTCAGGAAGTCTACTTGAGAAGTCAGACTGAAAACAGGGCATCAATTATATAAGCATCAGAGAAAGAACACTTTTGAGAAGAATGTATGATGGCATGTTCATCACTTTGTGTGAATTAGACTGTCACTACAGCTATTGTGTGTCAGATTGCAAGCAGATAAATATACCTAAGGGTTTAAAACTGGCTGAATGCTACTTTTTGTTTGTTTTTTTTAAGTACTTTGGCACTCACACTTGAGGAAAAAGATCCTGCATGCATGACCCCATGCCTGAAAAGACACAATAAACACTGCTCCATTTCTTAAAAACGGTGTTGCAAAATTAACAGGAGCTAACTGTCAAGCTTTCAAAGGCCACGTGCATTTCTGCTACACAGCCCATGTTCATATTCTTGGACAGATGAAAATACGTTTCATAAACGCACCCAAAGCAAGGCCCATGAACTGGCTTCAGATCACTGTTTACCATGTTACTTAGCATAAGGCTGAGAACTCAGACTGAAACCTCCCATAGTTATGGTACTCCTCCACCTCCAGAGGTTTGTGAAGATGCTGCTACTGTGCACTGGCATGACCACTTAGCTGACGCAAGCACACCTCATCTTATGTTGTAATTGCTAGGCTTTGAGTGCACTTAGTTTTGAGCTGAGTGATTCAGTCCCTTCCCTAAATATACTACGAGGAACAACTCGACCTCACCAACCAGCTAGGATGTACCAGGTAATACCAGAGTAAAATATGTTTCTTACAATAAACTTAGAAAAATACAGATTTTACAACAGGCCATAAAATTACCCATCACAAAATCTTGACTACTTACCAGTACGTTTGCTTCTTGCTCAGCTTCAGGCATGTATGGATACTGAACGTAAAACATGTCATTTCGCACCATCTTTTTCCTCATTCTGCAGGGACCCTCAGTCATCTCCAACATCCACTTGTCAAGATGGGAGCCAATGGGGGGACCCCACAAACCTCGTTCTCGTAGTAACTCGTATTCAATTTGAGACCACTCTTCTGTCACATATTTTAACGCATTCTGCTGACGCTGAATACAAAGACATTTGTAGATGCATCAGGATTCATGCTTTCATGCCTGTCTCTGATGTGAGCAGAGACATTTTCACAGGAAAATATGTAAGAATAATTCTAGCAGCATTTTTTAGTGTGCCTTAATGAGATTTCTTAATGAATTTCTAAACAGCAAATATGAAAGAAATGTAACACTAAGCCACTGATTTTGAAAAAGGATTTTAAGAATGAAAACAAAAATTGTTTTGGAAGCCTTCCCTGACTGTACTTACATTGGAGAAAGAAGTTAAATGAAGCAAAGTTTGGTGATTGTTTTTTTAACTAATTACTTTCAATGACTTGTCTTTCTCATAAGCCGATTTCTTAAGATTTATAGCATGCAGTTCAGCAACTAGTTTGAACTAAAGGTCTTTGGGGATATTTGAAAGAAACCACAGGGTGCAATGATTTCATTCTAGAAGGCACAGAGCAGCCACTTTCTATCACTGTATGATTTAGGAAAAGTACCATAAAATTTTCTTTGTGTTACTGTAAAACACAGTGGGTGTTTGTACTAGTGTATGTACACAGTATTTCTCCACATCTTCTCTGAAATTTTTGTACAATGTTTTAGAAAGACACCATACTCTAGTATATTTCCAATCTCTTTTTTTTTTCCCCCACACACTTCTAAGGAAAGACTAATTAACCTTCTTGAAAAAAGTTAAGATTTAACATGTAATATTGATACAAGAATTTTCATCTAACACCATATCCAAATGAGTTTCCTCACTTATTTGATTGCATTTAAAAAAACTTTAAAATAACAACTATATCTAAACATTCAAGCATTTCACCAATGACAGCCAAATATTTTTATGAGAAATGGGATCAGTCTAACCTAACAGGTGAAAATATCAGTGTCAGGTAATGAATCCTCTGAACCTTACCTCCTGATATTCCTTATACTGCATATCAACCAGGTCCCGAACCACTGCAATGTGAGTAAACATCCACTGGGAAATTTCCTAGTACAAAGGTAAGAGGACAGGCAGAAAGACACTTAATAAAAGAAGATTTTGATTAAATGAAAAGCCTATGAATACATCACTTTGCTAAACTTGCTTGAAAAGGATTGTTTCTTGGACAAATAAAATTACTTACATGATGAATTTCAACCTATTGCATGCAACAATATTTAAGGTTTTGTTTTGTTTGGGGTTTCCTGGCAAATATTTGGAAAATATTCCAAAACACATAACAGTTCAGAACATTCCCAAAGAGCTAAGGATTGGCACTGACAAATATCACTACTTTTCCCTATTTCCTTTCAAGTAATACTTTGTGGATGCTGCCTAGTTTGTAGGAAATTCTCAACACACTCAGCACTCCTCACTCTGTACTGCATTATACCTGTTTTCACTTACCGCTCCCTATACTGATACGCCCAGCAATGGCGCCTGTCAGCTCAGTTTGTGAGCTTCTTCCTCTTCACAGAATCATAGAATCATCAGGATCAGAAGGGACCTCTGGAGATCATCCAGTCCAACTCCCCTGCCAATGCACTTTCAAAACCTCTCTTTCAAATATGCCTCAAATATGTTATACTAACTCTTGCAATGCCCCATTAGGTACTGTCCTGCTGAGAGCACCACTGCTGTGCTAGTCTGGTCTAATATTTTTTCTTAAATTTAGTTATTTTTTTAAAGCAAGCAGGTTTATAAAGTGAATGTCCAATTCTACTGCCACATACTGTTTTGTTGAACTCTTCTCTGCAGTACAATAAAAACAGTGCAAAGCAGCACTTGTTCAGCCATGATACATACACACTCATAAATGGATTTTTTCCATCCTAGAGGCAGGATGGAAAGAAGGACAAGCATCAGTCTTACAGATTCCATTCCAGAACAGTAGTGCAAACTGAATTTAAGACCCAGATTATCAAAACATTAGAGTTTTAACTCTTGGCTTAACGTAGATGCACCTACTAGATTAGGACACACAAAAGCTGTCCAGAAGCTGTCCAGTCTGGATATTCAAAAAGAGGAATGAAATCCAAGCACTAGATGTCATTTCATACTCTGCAGGATTCCTTAGATACACCACATACCCTGAACACACATCGCTGAATTTTAGACTGCATGTTATTAATTGATAGAAAGTACCTGTGTAGAGAGGTTGTGTTTATTGAGTCCACTCTCCTTGCGGTTTCTCCTTGAACCAGTTAGTTTAGAGAGTCCAAACCCACTGCTAACTCGTGAAAGTTTGGACTGTGTGGTTGGAACCAAAGCCTCCCCTCTACTGATGCATTTCTTCTCATGAGCTGAAAAAACAAAAAGAAAGTGTTTGGGGCACTTTTGAGATGGATTTCTTTCACCCTTCCCCCCGTTATATTTTGGTTTTTTTTTTTTTTTAAAGAGAATAACCTTTTCTGCTGCTTTAAAAAGGTGGGATTAGGGTGGCTTTGGGAGTGTGTGCATGTGTTTTGTTTGTTTGTGGGTTTTTCTTGTTACTTAAGAGTGCCCAGCAGCACTCACATTTACATCAAACATTCATGACTTCTATGACGGAAGATCCCCAGGTGAAATCTGGGAATTGCTTGCGTTTTGACATGAAGCATGACAAACAGATTTACTACTCATTTTATTGATTATTGAAATCAGGGTCCATGAGCTATGAATGCTGTCCTCATCTGAAGAGATGAAAACCAACTATGTATTAAAAAAAAAAAAAACCACCAGATCATCACCTAGTCTCCCCTGTACCCCACCAACTTCAGTTTTGCCATTTCACGCTCCTTAAAGAACAAAGGGCATTCCAAAGAAGGGAGACAGCACCCAGAGAAATATTTTTTTCTCAAGACAGTTATAAAGATAACAGAATTTATATCATTTATGTTATAAACAGTAGACACTTGTGGAAAAAAAAATAAAAAAGAATGCAGCTGAGCATCGTGTCTCTACCCAAAAAGCAGCTACAACATGACCCCACTAACCAATCTGGCAGCAAAATATGCTGTATTGAGCTGAGAAGCTAAGTGGGCCTACTTCACCTTTTTGCGCACACAAAGCAATCCCAGCTGATAGTCAACTCCACAGGACTGGTGTGCTTACTTTAAAACTGAAGTTAAAAAAAAAGAATCACAGCTTAGTTCAGCTCTCTCAACAGTTTAACATTCTCCTGATATTCAGCTAATGTATCGTATTGTGTATTAGTTACCTTTGATTTAGAAAGTACATGCTCACATTCCTCATTGTTTTAATATGCTTCATTTTTAAGCTTGCTTTCTCTTCCTTTAAAATCACTACTACTTTCTTATAGCAATAATTTCTCCTAAGATCTTTCATTCTACTCAAAACATTTCTGCAGATATACTGACTATGAGGGAGATACTGGAAACTTGAGCAAACATCAGACAGGATTAAAGCACATCCAGAAATGGAGAGACCGCAAAAAACCCCAAGTATTGCAAGTTCGCAAAAATGCTTTCTGTACATCCAGGTTAACCTCAGTTATTTTAGAGCTCTGTAATCATCAAAGGAGTCACGTCTATAGAATTTTATTACCTGCTGTCTAAACTCTAACTAATTCAGTCCAGCAACAGTTGGCCTTCTTTACTACATGGGCACAGAGCTAACTTGTGCTTAACTTGTTGTCCACCAGGATTCCCAGGTCCTTTTCCTGCAAAGCTGCTTCCTAACAGATTTCCAAGACGAGAAGTATCACTGCTGCTAGAGAAGAAATGTTCTGCCCCACATTTCCAATCTTATCACCAGACCGAGAGTTTGCAGGCTGCACCCAGACATGCTCAAGAGGGGTCCTGAGAATGGTAACACAGATCATGCTAATCCAAATGTTCGTGAGAAGGAGCTAAATAGCTCCATCACTAATCCACAGTATGCTAGTTGGCACGCGCTGCCTCAGAAATACAAGACATTGTTGAGATCACCAACACTGCTGAATAAAGGTCCTACGTGCAGAGGATTGTAAGTGCATCTTATATACAGTAAAGTTTCTGAGTGAGAGATGTTAAAAAAAGACAGTTTAGAGTACTTACTGCAACACAAAAGCTAAGCCCGTATTAAAACATCCAGTGCGTATCATTCACCTCAGGGAAATCTACCATTCAGGATAGATAAATCCTGAGTTAAACTTACCCAAATGATTCTGCCAACACTTTAAACTTGCTTCCTCAATAAAAGGTCTTGCAACAGTTATATCCACTTGGCCACGATCATTGACAGGTAGCGTCACTTTGAAAACTTCTTCTAAAACCTGTTTTTTACTATGGATCAGCTCTGTCCACACTCTGTTTATAGCTTTTAAAAGAAGCTGGCGACCTGTGTAAGTACAAGATCACAAACAGTAAGTTCTCTATGGTGCTTATAGAATTGTTAATTTTACAGTAGTGAACTGAATAATTTCTGCAATTATACTCTAGTTTCTTCCCCTCTTAAATGACTCGTACAATGCCTTTGACCAGACTGTCTTTTTCTGCCATTGATGTTCTATCAGAAAGTATCTAACAGATAATTTTGACAATTTTTTCTCTGTGAATCTGAAACAGTGGCTCTGATTAGTTATTAACAAAATTGAGATTTAAAAAAATCTTATAGAAGTTTATTTCTATAAACACATATATAATTCCACACATACATTACACTTAATACTTTTACATATGACTATGCACAAGTACACACCTGCATAAATAGTAAATATATGCATTAATTAAAATTAAAAATCACTGCATCCTTTCTCCACAGCTAGTTCATAAATTTCCTTTGAGTGAAAGATCCTGAGGATGCCACTGAATAATAATTTAATCAGTTATTTCTTCCCTATGCTTATGTAAGATCCAGTTGATACAAACAATGGTGCACAACTAAAATGATCCATTTCTATTGCATTCAACTCAATGCATATAAAACAGTATCTCTAATTCTGGTGCATGTCCAGAAAACAATGATGACCTCTTGCTATTTCAACAGAACAGTAACTAACCCTGGATATCTGTCTTGGTATTTTAATCTACTTTTAATATTGTTATACACCCCGTCCCATCCCACAATCTCCTCTCCCCAGCCCAAGGAGTAACTAGGGTAAAAGACTAGTGATGACAATACAGAAGTAGCATTAGAAGGTATCTGTGGCTTTGTCATTCTCATATTACCTTCACTGACATCTTGATTGTAGACTCCATCTGGTTCTATATCAGAGGGGATCATAATGTGCCAAGTTGTCATCCTCGCTTCTGCTTCCAATCCAAACCCATCAACGTTGCTACAAATACACAACCAATTAATAACACCAGGGGAAAAAAACACCCAAAAAACCCCAAACCAAAACCAAGCTAAAGCATTTGATTCCCTGTGACAGAATCACAGAGATTAATGCGTGCTATGACAGCACATATCTTCACTTCTGTCCAGGACTTGAGTTCTGATAATCTACAGTCACAAGCTGAACTGAAGGTTTATAAAATATGACACACCACAGACACTGGTGGTGGTAAAGGAAGATGATAATATTTGAAGAAGCAGATGAGGCTACAAATAGCATTAAAGTTTCTGATGACAATTCTTCCCTGGTGTCTTCGGATGAAACACAAGTTGTAGGCAGGCATTTTCAGCAATGCAGAAAAGTTGGTGTCTACAGCATTTGTTATGGGCATCTGATTTAATACCTGGCTGGACTTATTCAATGCTATACATCCAAGTACTAAATACAGAATTTGTATTAAATAGTTCAATAGACCATAAATCTAGTGACAGATCCCTTTGACTATTAATTACTTACGCTAGTGTTTCTCTCTACCCTGAAAACATTTCAAATTATCAAAGAGTAACAACAAATGGATAGATAAGCATTTGTGTCAGTATTTTTAAATACTTCTGTAAAAGGAGATAAAAACATTCTCTGTATCTGTGCTCCTCAAACTTAATTTTGTTTCAAAATGAATCACTTAAGCTTGCTTGTATTTCACTGGCTGAAAAGTTATTAACAGTCATTCAGAATTTGCTGATTTATTTGCAAGGTGAGTGCTGAGAGAGAACAGGTCACCTTAATACTTCACAGCCCTGGTTCTGCAATGAACTTCTGTCTAAGATACTTACCTTCCCACATGCAGATTAATCAAGCAGTGAGCTAGGCAGCTGATGAACTCTTGATCATGATTTCCAGGTCCCAGAATTAAGTTCCTGTTCACAGTAAGGACCCTTAGGGAATCAAGGAGAGCCACTTGCTGAGGAACAGTTTTGTGTGCCCTTGAGAACTGGTACAAGATGGTCCTGTTCAGGCAGTGATATATAGCATCCAGCGATAGTCCCTGAGATCTTCTTTTTGACTAATGCGAAGTGAAAAAACCCACAATCAGATAGTACCAGAAAATCAATTTATTGACATGCAATCTTCCCTTGAATTGAGCCATGCTCATTTTTTTAAATTGGTATTTTACTAAGAGAGTTAATTCCATAAAATTCAAGGATTGAAATGACATTAATACATGCTGATACACTTTTAACGTTAACATCCATAACGATGCTGGTGATTTCTAACACTAAAAGTCTTATAACAGTCTCAAATAAAAGTCCATGAGGAAGCCTTCCAAAAAAGTTAATTTAGGAAGCTTCCCAAAATCAATGTGAAGTAACTTTTATTGTTTATTTTGGAGGATTTCTTAAAAAAAATATAAA
>NW_009914981.1:0-15333 GCF_000696875.1 Nestor notabilis | reverse complement strand
CGGCTCTTCTTTCCCCCGCTTGCTTTAAGCATCCCCTCGTTGGGCTGCAGGGACTGGAACAGTGCCGGGGTGTGTTGTGGGACCCTGGAGCATCGCTACCGTCAGCTGGACCGGGAATGCTGTTCAGCTCCCGCTAGTTGCTCTGGTGCTGTAAGGGATGGATTCCTATGGCTTTTCCTTCCTGTGTGTTTTAGATGCCAAATGGAAAACAATAACAGACCACATTAAGAAAGCTGTGGAAGTCTATAAGCCATGTGTAAAGGAGAATTGCAGCTGCCACCAAAGGTGAGAGACTGGTTTCCTTTTGCCTGCACAGGCCTCTGGCCATGAGAGGGAATACTTTTGCCAGCACTGATGGTTGGGAATCAGGTAGAGAATGTTGGGGCTCTAAGGCTGCAGCCGTCATAGAATCAGCTAGGTTAGAAAAGACCTTTAAGATCATTGTCCTGGGTTCAGCTATGACTGCTACAGCTGAACACAGGACAATCGTCAAGTCCAGCTGTTACCCCAGGACTGCCAAGACACCACTAACCCGTGTCACTAAGGGTGAGCACTTGCAGGGACAGTGACTCTGGCACTGCCCTGGGCAGCCTGTTCCTATGCCTGAGCACCCTCTGGGGAAGGAGTTGTTCCTCATCCCCATCTAAACCTCCCCTGGGGCAGCTTGAGGCTCTTGTCCTATCACTTGTTGCTTGGGAGAAGAGGTCAACCCCCACCTCTCTCCATCCTGTCATCCCTCCTGTAGGGAGCAATAAGGTGCCCCCATACATGATCATGCAATAAGCCATGCACATAGCTGGTGATATTTATACCTTAACAATCCACTTCTGCCTTCTCACTCAGTGCAATGCTGCTGACAAGTCTTTCATGCGGGCTTTTAGAAGCTACCTTTCAGTTGTCACTTAGGCTACAGTGACATTGATGGTTCATAAAACTGCAACTTTCTTCCTGCTCTCAAACTCGTTACATCTGCATCCCTGCCAGACTCCTTATCCTGTACTCAGCCCATCTGCACAATGGCAATTCTTTATCCGGTTTTACTGGTTTCCACCTGATTGCAAAATAGGAGAATCCTGGAAGTTGGAGGGAATATCTTAAGATTGTGAAGTCCATCCCTTTGCTTAAGCAGGGCAGCCAGAACTGTGGCCAGTCAGGCTTGAATATCTCATAGAATAGAAACTCTCTGGGCAAACAGAGAGAAACAGTCTCTCTGGGCAACCTGTTCCAGTGTTTGACCACCCTCACAGTGGGATCACCCCAGCAGTGCTAAATTAAACTGAGGCACTGAGTCAGTGTCTGCCAAAAAGTGGGGAGGATGTCTCCGTGGCTGTTACAACCTGACAGTGTTTGTTAAATTCTCCAAGCAGTTAGATCTGAGGACCTTTAGACTAAATTTATAGAAGCTGCATCCTCCTTCTGTGTTTTCTTCTGTTCACTAGGCTTTTGTTTTCACACTGTGTTCCTGGAGCTCGCTGCTGATGTGTAGATGTCACAGAGTATGTGCCTCATAGGCCTGTCCTTCTGGGACTGCACCCAGCAGTATTGGGTGCTGCTGTTCCTTGCAACTAGACTCTTCCATTCTTTTTTAAATGTCTAAACAGCATGACATTGTGTGAGGAATTTGGTCTTGGCCCATCATTCATGGAAGGCCAGAGCACAAACTTTGCAACTCAAAGGTTGAGTTGCAGACTTTTACTCATAACCTGCCAGGGTATGTAAGGTGCTTTCTGGCAGAGGAGCTAGAGTTGTCCATGTTGATTTAGCCTCAGAGTCCTGTGCTGGGCTTTCTGTTTGGGCAAACAGCACATAGTCAAAGAGTGAAGGTTGGACTTTTGACTCTCTGAGTAACAGCTCTTCCAAGTGACTTAAATCACATTCTCCATTCTACTACATGTAGCAGCGCTCCTGGAAGCTACTGACAGCTTGTTTTAGCTAGAAGTCTGTTCTGCATGCTGCAGTAATTTAATGCACAGTATCCTCCCTACTGTGCATATTAACAGCTGGTTGTTGTGTTTCAGTGTCTGGAAGCAGGACTTGGCTCCTTTTCGAGGTGGCATTTCCAAGGAAATAATGTCAGATGTGGTGAGCCGGAAGCTTGGGACACACTACCAAATCATTAAGAACAAACTGTACCGTGAGCAGGACTGCTTGTTCCCTGCAAGGTAAGTGCTGTGAGGAAGATCTTGTCACCCTAGCTGGGACACAGCACTGCTTCCAGTGCTGCCAAGTGGAAAGTCATTGAGTACAATAATATTTCAGAAGTCTGAACTCCTTATCGGAACAGAAGCCTAGAGAATGATGCTTGAGGCTTGAATGTAGCAAGAGGTACATGTCATTGTGGCACATCAGTTGACAAAGGGTTGGTTGGTTGTGGGATTCCAGAGAAAGCTGCAGGTCAGGTCGGATTTACCAGAATGGGTTGTTTCAGTGGAGTCTGTACTGCACTGCGGCTTAGAGGCTGCTAGAGGCAGTTCCCAGCCTGCATCCTAGTATGGCTTAGTCTTGCCATCTCCTTTGTGCCTGTGCATAGGGAAAGGCCTGCAAGAGACTCCAGGATTCTGCCTTCTCCTTATGGCTCTTTGCCATATGGCTTTTCTCTACAGATGCAGTGGAGTTGAGCACTTCCTTCTGGAGATCATCAGCCGCCTCCCTGACATGGAAATGGTCATCAATGTGCGAGACTACCCCCAAGTCCCCACGTGGATGAAACCCATTATCCCAGTCTTCTCCTTCAGTAAGGTGTGGACCCCTGTAAAAGCTGAGCATTTCTGAGTCATGCACGTTCTCCTTTCTCTTGGAAATCTACTTTTGAGAATGGTTCCCACAGATTTTGCATTTGCCAAAATTGCCTGCTCTTTATGTTTGCTTTTACTTCCAGATTTCTGGCAGACAGGCTTGCAGATTTATCAACACAACAGTTTTTCCCTCATTAGCTTCTCTTCCAGGTCAAAAATTGTACGTCTGCCACAGTGGAATGATGCACAGCTGGATGGGATATGTGCCAGCATTGCTGTCATTTGCTACAGTGCCCCTATTAAAATTGTAGCTGTAGTTTATCAGCATTGTTGAGGTTTTTTGATCATCAGTCAGCTGTCCTCTCTTTTCTGGTACCAGAGATAAGTGTTTCCGATTTTCTTCTCTCAGTATTCTTGCCTTCGGTGAGCCCTTTTCCCCTGGATACCGTTTTCCATCTGCAAACATGCACACACGCACAGAGATACATTCGCTCACTGCTTCCCTCTTCCCACACTTGAGAGCCCTCCCATATGTTTTCCCACCTCTCCCGTTGTTAAACCTGACTGTAGCATAGTGTCTCATCCTTTCCAACAAAATATTGTTACACCTCAAGCTTCAGCTAATCTTGCTGTGCCTTAGTGTGTGCCCAATGTGCCCAAATCCTGCACCCTTGCTACCTAACCCTGATCATGACCCTGGCCATAGCTGAGGCCCAGCAGAAAGTCAGATGCAAAAAGAGGCAGTAAAACATTTGTCTTGCTAGTTCAAGTCCTGTTCTGTTTCTGCTAACTTGTAGTATCTTACTCTGAAACCAGGTCTTCAGCTTATGCAGTCTGAACCATAATATGATCCATAACTATTGCCTAGTCCCCAGCCATCAAACTCTCTGGATTTTCAGAGCAGCGTTGCAAGCACTGTCAGTCAATACCCATGTTTGCTGCCAAATGTAGTAGTAAGCTAGTAAGTAGTAAACTGTCTTGACCCTTGCACATCCTTAGCTCTAGCCAGCAGAACCTAGACTGATGCAGAGCTGGTTACAGGAGTTTAATCTTTGCAGCTGTATTCATCATCCTGCCCTGGGGTGCCTTGCAGGACCCAGCAAGAAACTGAGTTCTCCAGTCACTGTTGTCCAGTTTCTGAACTGGAACCTCAGCCCTGTCCATAAGTGAAACCCAGTGATCCAGGCACAGCTCGCATTTAACCATCCCTTGTGTGGAAGGCTCCAGGATGCTGGTACAGGGTGCTAAGACTGAAAGCATAAGGGATTGAAGGATTATCCTATTCTCCATCTCAGAAGGCTGGCCCTGGAGTGGTGGTGGAGGAGCTGTCATGGTTTCTTGTCAGTGCCTGTTTATACCAAGACTGAGAAGGAGCAGATAATACAAGCACACACTCATTTCACTTGCAAGGGGTCTCAGGAGGTCACCCTGACCCTCAGAGCAGGAC
The DNA here is from genome assembly GCF_000696875.1 of Nestor notabilis. Classification (NCBI taxonomy): domain Eukaryota; kingdom Metazoa; phylum Chordata; class Aves; order Psittaciformes; family Psittacidae; genus Nestor; species Nestor notabilis. The sequence goes on along the minus strand of NW_009914981.1, from coordinate 11,151 downwards.
CAGCTAAATCTGGGTGCTCTGGGCTACATTCTGACCAGATCTGAGCATCTCTGCAAGCAGGGTGTCCTCAGACAGTGTTTGATCTCTGTCAGAGTGAAAACATATTCCCAATATCTAATTAGAATTTCCTTTCTTGTAATCAAAGCCTGTTGCCTCTCATTCTGACTCTGCACTTCTGAAAGGAGTCTGATCCATCTTCTCTGAACTCTCCCATTAGGAGATGGCATTTAGATTCCCCCAAGCCTCCTCTTCTGTGCATGAACAAACCCATTCCTCAGCCCCTGTTTATATGTCATGTACACCAACCTGCTGACTACCTTGGAGGCCTTGGACTCTGCAGTATCTCCAGGTGACAGGTAGATGGATAATTGTATAGGAAGTTCATTACTAGCACAAGGAAGCGACCTACAGTTTGGTTTCCTGAAAGGGTTGAGTCTCACTTAAGTGCTGGTCTTCCCTCTGGTTATATAGGGGTTTAAGCATCCAAATAGGAGTAAGGAAATGAAATTCTTACATGACTTGGGTGTTTGTTACAGTGAATTAAGTGAGCTCTGGGAAGGCTGGAATGAACTGGAGTGTGGAAAACCTAAATGTCAAAGTCTAAGTCCTTCTGTGTCTGAGGAAATAATAATGCTTCTTAACTTCTCTTTAGTAGATAACATTTGTAGCTACACACAGGCACAAGCCTTCAGAAAAATGAGTGGAGCTCAGGTCTTCTGCTGTTTACTCATCAGCTGTATCAGAGACCTCTTTTGTTGTTTTCTAGTGTGAAAGTCCCATGTTGTCATGCAGCCTTTCTAACATCATTGCAACATTTCATTACTGCATTTTCTTCCTAAGAACCCCAGCAGCATCATGGTGACAGCAAAGCTCTCCTGGCTGCTCATGGAATGGTAATGGAGAAAGCCAAAAGAACTCCCAGAAGGGACATGAATTACTGGTGGGCTCAGTGAGTAAACTGAAGTAGATATTACCCTTATTCTTACATTACTCTTCTTTTTTTTTCTTAAGACACCTGATTACAATGATATCATGTATCCTGCCTGGACATTTTGGGAAGGAGGACCAGCTGTTTGGCCAATTTACCCAACAGGTTTAGGTCGCTGGGACCTCATGAGAGAGGACCTCAGAAGGTAGGTTTTGGAAGTGATTATGTGTGTGTGGAGGTTTAGTGGAAGACAGAATCACAGTAAAAGCCATCAAGCACTGGGCAGCGTTGGGCCAGTGTTGAAGTCTAAGACCACAGGTCTGTTGGCCCGTGATGTGTCCTATTGCTTCTCATTAACTACGTACAGCCTAAGTGCTGTATAAGAATTCTCCATGGAAACCTTGGATGATGTAACTAGAAGTTATAATTAGCTTTTCTGTTTCCAGCACTTGAGTAAGAAATGCAGAGGACAGAATATACCCATTTTTCATGTTGTCAGGGCCAGATTACTATCATTTTTGCTGGGATAGGGATTGTCAATAAAGTAGCAGTTATCTTTTGCCTGCAGACATCTACCCTGACATATGGAAATGTTTTCCTTTGTTTCAACTACTTCTCTAGGAGCTGTGGTTTTTTCACTGCAGGGATGATCCAGGATGTTTGTGTAAGCTTCTGGAAGGGTAAAGGAAAGCCTCCTTTAGATCTGCTTTTACTTGAGTGTCATTGTGCAATAGAGAAACCTGTAATCATTCCCAAGAATCAAGAGTCGTTACTGGGCTGAGAGTTAGACAGAAGATGTTTCTGACTGGGAGTCTTTCTTTTGGCAGGATTTTTGACTATTAGCAGAATAAGGGGCTGTTTCCCATGGAGAGTGACAAAGTGTGCAACAGTGAGTGAACATACATATATTACAAGAAAAACCACCTTTATGTCCATCACCTGGCATCAGAATGCAAGATTGAGTGTTTCGCTGTTCAAAATCTGAAGATCAATGAGGCTAATCATAGCTGAAGCCTGATGTGGTGTGGTACAATGAAGGTCCAAAGCATTTACTTATCCTTGCTTTCTCAGTGAACCCCACTTGTGTCACTGGGTTATAAGTAGGTGCAAAGCTTGATCAGTCTGGGGACCAGGTGCAACAGAAAAGTGCCACAAAGAGTTCCCCAGAGGCAGGAAGGTGACTGCACTGATAGAAATTAAACATGTGAACAGCTATTCTGAAGGATTTGCTTAGATGTAAAAGGAAAGTTATTTGGGAAAACAGTGAACCCCTTTCTTTTAAATGCAAAACAATAGGCAGGGTTGGTTGCTTGGTGGTTGTTCTTTCGTTGGGTTTTCTAATTGGGAAATGAGTGGTTAGAAACTCCACACATTTTGCATTATCCATATTCAGTGAACTACAGGAAAAGAAAGCAACAGGACAAAACGTGGATTCAAATTTGACATAAATTTTAATGCCCTTAAAGGTTTGGTGAGGGGGTTGTGTGCAATTCACTGTTTTGGCTGAAAGATATCCTGAAAAGTAGCCTGTATTGCATTACCTTAAACCAGATATTCACAGGAAAGCCTGTTTCATTGGATCTGGCTGAGAGGTTTTTCTGCTCTAATGAAGAAAGTGATTTCCATTGAAAAATGAAGAATAATATAAAGAGATCATGCTGTGACAACTGATGACAGTGCTGTTTCCTGGTTATATTAAATCATTCATTGCCATGTATAAACAATATTTTCAGATCTGCAGAAAAATGGCCATGGATGAAAAAAATCTCTAAAGGATATTTCCGAGGATCCAGGTGAGCACATTTCCCTGTAGCAGGAGGTTCTGCTGACATACACTGTGACAGCTATCTGTGTGCAGAATGTTATGTATCTAAACAAGTGCAAACCAGAATGTAGTTTATTTTTAAAGCAAGGAAAGTGAAACATTCTGTACAGCAGCATTTCACCATTAATGATTCTCAATAAGAATTGCCATTTGCAACCAGTTTATTATAAAAGTCTAATATTGGAAACAGAAGCTGTGATGGATTTGATGTGTTATTCCTTAATGAGTAAAACTGTCACACTAGGAAACAAGTCGTTCTATGAAGGGAACTGCGGGTGCACGATCCACATTTAAAGATTTGCTGTTGATGCTATTATGAAGACTTGTATTTGCAATGCAAGTGCTTGACACTGAATCAGAAGTACTCTTGCTTTAAGTCACCTGAGTGGTGGGGGGTAAGAGAGTAGAGATTATTTTTGCCCTCCCTCCAGTGACAGTTTGGAAGCAATGTTAAATCCGGTTCTTTGTTTCTCCCCCATCCCCAGTAGGGAAGGATCTGATAGATACCAGGTAGGCTCAGGACGTGATGAGGAGCAAGTCTCAGGAGTGTCATAACCTTGTTTATCAGTGGTGTTTTAAATTAGTGTTGGCATTGAAGATGCTTATATCTCTGAATTCCTTTCCAAGTCAGAGAAAGCTAAAGTATTTGGCACCCATCAGGATAAAGCCTGAAGGAAACACCATCTCTGCTGGTTTGGCCTGGGAATTGCTCAAATAATACTATTAAATATTTACTAAGTGAGATAAAGAAAATGGCCTCAAATCACTTCGGGATACATAATTCATTCTCTTCTGCTAATATGCCCTTGGACAGAAGTACACTGTATGGTAGGCACTTAATAATGTTTTTGGGGCACATAGGGAGGTCAGCCTCGTAAAGAGGCAGTGTCTTGAGCCCTGTAGTTTGTTACCTATGTTGGATCTTGTGGGTTGACCATTGCTGATGGCATTTCTTTTGCAGAACAAGCCCTGAGAGAGATCCCCTCATTCTGCTGTCCCGAGAAAACCCAGAACTTGTTGATGCTGAGTACACCAAAAACCAGGCTTGGAAATCTGAAAAGGTGTGTGGATGTTGTCTGTCTCATGAGTGTGAAGGCCAGAACAGGTGGCAGTGCAAGATGGCTTTGACGATTGAGGAGGATCTTGCTGGGGTTTCATCAAGAATCCCCTTGATGGCCACACTTCTGAAGGATGAAAGGAAGGTGTCTCTAGAGGAGGCCAAGTGTTTGTCTTCCATGTACACTTTTTGTTCAAGGAAACCAGCACACATACGAAAATGAATCAATGCCACTCCCCTCCTCTTCCACTGCAACAGAATTAGCCAACTCTTCCCCTTCTATCCCTGAGCTGCCTGTATGGTGGTGTCAGTCTTCTTAAACCTTTTTCTGTAATCTCCATTTCCTGGTCTTATGGTTGATAACTTCCTGATAACTGCTGCTGATAACCCTTTGGTTCTATACTTAGTTATACAATCCAGCTCTCTCCAGACAGTCTTGGCTAATCCAGTTACACTTGGCTTCACATAGCCCTTTGTCCCAAGCTGTTTTCCAGTCTGTAGTTGCCAGCTAAACATTATCATTTAATGTGTTTGTGCTGGCGTTTGCTTACAGGCAGTGTGTAATTTACTGAACTCTTTTTCTTGTTTGAAGGGCTGGGAATTCTTAATAATACTTCTAAAAGCCCACCAGAGAAGGTTTTCTCAGAAGTGGGAATAGAGGGTTTTGAGATCTCAGCTTTGTTTCTAACTGAGAATGAAAACAAATACGAAATCACCACATAAAACTTACCGATCTTTTAAAATTCTCTTTATTTTAAGGACACATTAGGAAAGCCTCCTGCAAAGGAAATTCCCCTGGTTGATCACTGCAAATACAAGTAAGAGCTTTGATTAGTAAGTTGTTCAAGGGCTGCAGGTTATGTCTTTCCTTGTATGGTGTAAGGTCTCATTTTATTTTAAGGTCTAATTCCAGCAACCAGCTCCATGCAGGTAAGGAAGCCTGGGAACAGGCGTAAAAGGCAGTTGAAGATTTGGGAGGTTAGCATGGCCTCTTTCAGTGCCAGCTTTCCCCTGTCAGGTCAGGAGAAATAAAGTGCTTTGGGGAAAGGTCTTAGATCACTAATAAGCAAATAGATACTTTTTAATCAAAAAGGCTTTCTGTAATTTTTTCTTTATATTCCTGTACCAAGTGGCGTGTCCAGAATAACTTTTTTAATGCTACAGTGATAGCACTGCTGTCTTTAAAGATACAGGAAACTGAGGAACCATGTCTTCATATGCATACTGAGGCAAATGCTGGATGTTTATAGTGAAAGAGAACCTGAAATATGATTGAGCAGATACAGTATTGACTCATTTGTTGTTTGAAAGAATGTGGGGTTTGAATTACAAAGGTTTTTACGGTTTTTAGCTGCTTTAGGGAGGGGGATTTGGTGTAATATTCTTGTGGGTTTCTATGTAAAAATATAAGCTCAGTGTGTATGCACTTGTATGTCTGATGTTTTGCTGCTTCTTTTGCTTTAAAACTACCTCGTTACAATTCTGCCAGATAGAATCTGCTGATAGAACTCAGTCATATGGCTGGATCTATGTTTTTGTGCAAATGTCATTTGACTTGTCTCATTTTATATTCACTAGACTGTTGCCCAAATTTCTCCCTTCTGTTGTTGCACGTAAGCTTCCCATTTCTGCTGCCTCTTAAGCCCCTTGGACAGTGCAGGCTGAGGCATTCTCACACACTGTTCTCTGGTAGGGTCAGCATGAACTCCTCTCTGCTTCCTGCAGGGTAGGTGCTACAGCAGGCTGTCTGAGAGCAGTGCTCAGTGACTCATCATGGATGGTGGGAGCTCTGTCTGGAATTCAACAAAGGCATTTCCTTGCTTTCAGACCACTGTTTGTGTTACATCTCTACATGTATTTGTTGATTTCCTCATGCCTGCCTTGAGCTCCCAGGTGATATAAAGAACACAACATAAGTTCAGATTTACTCCTTGTCACTTGCTGCTGAACTAAGTTCAGCTATAATTCCTATCTCACACAAAATATATATCATGTAGAGGCACCATTCCACCCAAAATAGCTTCATTAAAAGAAGCATTCCCTTTCCCCAGCCCAAAATGTTTGACTTCAAAAATTAGTTATATATGTACTGAGGGGTTTTACTCGCAGGAAGAACAGCTTTCTATGTAATTGGAGAAATGTGGGTTTAAAAAAGCAAGTAAACAACCAAGCATCCCTCTGAGATACAATTTGCTAAGAGAAATCCTCCCCACTCAAGCGCACTTTACTGATTTGGCAGAAAATACTGAAAACCAAATTGTGGAGTCTTTGTTATCTGTGAAGTCCATCTGTTGTGTGCTAGCCTCCTTAAGCTCCTAGGGTTGCATTCCCAACTTAATATGAAACAATCAGATTCAGATTAAAACAAAATCCCAGAGGAAAAAGAAAAGACAAACCCCCAACTGGGACAGATGTGGCAAAGCAGAGCAACAAACAGAAAAGTTCACTGGAAGACATGGGAGAATTGGGATAAAGCTCCTCATGGTGACAGTCTCTGAAGCTGCAGAGTCACAGGATCAGCATCCACGTTGAGATCTATGCTTTGGCTGTCCATGAGGCTTCCTTTGGTTCAACAAAGGCAGTAGAGCCTCACATGTTGTTTTTCTCCCTCAGTTTTGACAGGCAACAGAAGCTCACCTAGAACATCCTTGTTTTCAGCTCACCTTTCCTGTGAGTAGCTTGAGATAAACATCTTCCCTTTGTTTCAGTGACCGGTGTGTAGCTCAGTGTGAGGGGATCCCCTCGCTCCCAGTGGCTGCCTGTGGGGAAGGTTGGCTGCTGCTCAGAGCCCAGTTTCTTAGTGAATTTCCTCACAAACCACGGAGTGTAACCAGGCCCTTCTCTTTGCTTCTCCTTTTAAAGGTATCTGTTTAATTTCCGGGGAGTGGCTGCCAGTTTCCGGCTGAAGCACCTTTTCTTGTGTGGCTCACTTGTCTTTCATGTTGGAGAAGAGTGGTTGGAATTCTTCTACCCGCAGCTGAAGCCTTGGGTCCACTACATCCCCGTCAGATCAGACCTCTCTGATGTCAGGTGCGAGATCCCAAGCATGCCCAGTGGAGCATTGCATGCCACAGGAAAAAGCTCCTGTGTTTGGGAAGGTGCTTTGGTTTGTATTGTTCTAGGAAGTGCCTCCAGTCCTGGGAACCTGACAAAGGCTCTTGGAGTTCGTGTTCTTTTCTCTGTATTATTGCCACCAAAGAGTCCTTTGCTCATATTACTTGGGTAGTAGCAGTTTTACTGGAGTATGTAGGTTGGTTGCCCTTACTGAAATCAGCAGACACTAGGCACTTAATGTGCAAGTGTGGCCTGCAGAACAGATACTGAAGGGAACAGGAACTTAACTCTAGGCCAAAAATGCTCCTAGATTCCAGCATGCCATTCAGAACAGGAATGGAACAAATAAGGGCAGTTTTCTTCTGTGCTTTGCAATGATGAGCACCAATCCCTTGCTCGGCTGTAGATCCTTAATCATAGAATCAACTAGGTTGGAAAAGACCTTTAAGATCATCAAGTTGAGCTGCTACCCCAAGGTAACAGTGGTGACTGCCAAGGCCACCACTAACCCATGTCACTGAGGGCCTCATCTACATGGCATTTGAGGACTTCCAGGGACAGTGACTCCAGCCCTGCCCTGGGCAGCCTGTTCCAATGCCTGAGCACCCTTTGGGGAAGGAATTGTTCCTCCTCTCCACCTAAACCTCCCCTGGTGCAGCTTGAGGCCATTTCCTCTTGTCCCATCCCTTGTTCCTTGGGAGCAGAGACCGGCCCCCTCCTGGCTCCATCCTCCTGTCAGGCAGTTGTAGAGAGCGATAAGGTCCCCCCGAGCCTTCTCTTCTCCAGACTAAACCCCCACAGTTCCTTCAGTTGTTCCTCATCACACTTGTGCTCCAGGCCCTGCACCAGCTCCAGTGCCCTTCTCTGGACATGCTGTCATCCTTCACAATAGTTTAGCTGAGGGACACTGTTCTCCCCTGAGTGGGTTGTTTCATAGCGTTTTTGTTGGTCTTCATTTTAGGGAGCTGTTGCAGTTTGTAAAGGAAAATGATGCCATAGCACAAGAGATTTCAGAGAGGTAAGTTGTGTGTCCTTCTGCCTATTGGGCAGTCTTCTTCCTAAGCATTTGCTTATGCAGCGTTTGAAGGTGTTGCCTATCAAAGACAACCTCATATTAAAATGGTGAAGCATGATTGATCTTCCGCAGTAACAGCAGAAGGGTTGGAGAAGGTGTAACAAGCAGGGGGAACCAGGGAACAAAATTATCTGCTTTAGTCTTTGGTTCAGCCCACTGAAAGCTCTCAGAGGTTGGGAGCTTTCCTCTAGGAAGGGGGTGAGCTGACCCTTGGGAACCGTGTCTGCATTGTAGCATTATGTAGGTAGGCTGGCAGTCACTGGCTTCTGAAGCAGCATGCTTCGGTGCTGCTCAGGCTGCGTCTGATGTGTGTGAGATCTGATATTTATTATCCCACGTAACAAATACCATCTTGAGGGTGACAAAAACACTGCAACTGCCAGAGCTGTGAGTGAAGATTGTGAAATTCAAATAGATGGGACAGAGCAGTGTGTGTTGTTTCTCATGGAAAACACAGAGGAGTGAAAGTTGATACACATGCAAAACAAACCCAAAGACTCTTGTAGGAACTGGGAATTGGTTCTGACTGTGCTTTGTGTGTCTCCAGGGGACGCCAGTTCATCACCGAGCACTTGCAGATGGAGGATGTCTCTTGCTACTGGGAGCATCTGCTGTCTGAATATTCTCAAGCCTTGACTTACAAAGTGAAAAGGAAGAAGAGCTACAGTGAGATTGCTCCTGAACGGCTGAAAACGGAGCTGTAGAGACTTCTCTGTTTCGTCTTTTTTTTCCCAGGCTTCTTCAGCTCAGAGTGATCTCTCTGGAAGTCTGAAGATCAGTGTATCTTCTTTCTTGTTCTCTCAGACTTTTTATTCTTTACCCTAGAACTGCAGAGAGCAGCAGTAGGCTGCTGAAATCACTCCCATACAGTGGGACCCCGTCGTACTGTTGCCATAAGAACGTTTAGCACAATGCTGGATGATGATAGCTATTGAATGGGGCGGTTATGGTCAGGCCTGGAAGAGGCTTGTTAGCGTTTGGGACTTAGTTACTTACCTGCCTTGGAATGATCCTAAAGCCCCTGGAGTAATGAGAAGCCTTTCTGTGAATTTGACTGGACTTTTTACCAAGTCCTCTGTACTTGTGGGCAAGGCAACAACTGTCAGTGACACTCAGCTGGGAGATACCTGCCCCTTTCTTTGGCAAGTGGTCAATGTTTTCTCATCTGTGAGGGTATTAATACTCAGGGTATTAGGTGTTCTCTGACAAAAGCAGGTACTGGGATTTGGGTTCACCTTTTTATATAGCTTAGAGCTTAATGTTTTTGTTAGGTTTTAGAGGTTGATGGTGTTGTGATTTAAGCCCAGCTGGTAACTCAGCAACACGCAGCTGTTTGCTCACTCTCCCCCTACTTCCTGCCCCTCTCTGGGCAGGATGGGGAGGAGAATTGAAAGAATGTAAACCCCACGGGTTGAGATAAAAACAGTCCAATAGCTGAAGTATAATATGAAACTACTACTACTAATGATAAGGGAAATAACAAGGGGAGAGGATTCAATTGCCCACCACCTGCTGAGCGATACCCAGCCCGACCCGAGCAGCGATCTGGGCCTTCCGGGTGACTCCCCCCCAGTTTCTATGCTGGACATGATGTGCTGTGGTATGGAATACCCCTTTGGCCAGTTTGGGTCAGGTGTCCTGTCTCTGCTTCCTCGTGGCTTCTTGTGCCTCTCCTCACTGGCAGAGCATGAGACTGAAAAGTCGTTGATCAGGGTGAGTGCTACTTGGCAACACTTAAACCTTTGGTGTGTTACCAGCGTTGTTCTCAGACTAAAGCCAAAACACAGCACTGCACCAGCTACTGGGAAGGAGAAAAATAACTGTTACAGCTGAGCCCGGGACAGATGGCAAGGCTTTGACGTGCCACTGAAGGGACAAGTGATCCCTGGACAGTTAACCTACCTACCTCAAAGGGGAGCAGCCAGTGATGATATTACACAGTGCTAAACCTGAGTAGCTCGGTCAAGTGGTTGGCAACTGAGATAAAGATGGTTTGTCCACCAACAGATGAGCTGGGTGCCCACACAGCCATGCAGAACTGAGCCCTTTGAACAAGCTCCCACGGGTTAGCTGGCCTTAAGAAGGTCAGCATCCCAGGACCCCGAAGAACCCAGAGAAAGGATGTGCAGAGGTAGATTCAGCTCTGTTTTCCAGGTGTTCACAGATTCTCTGCACTGATCCCTTCTGTAACCTTTCTAGGGTTGCTTTTTGGTTGGGTTTTGTTGGTTGGTTGGGTTTTTTGAGGCTGGAGCAAACCTGCTTACTTCAGTATTTACTTCCCCTCAGCTGTTGCCCTTCTTTTCTCCTCTCCTTCAGTCTGGTTGAGGGAATGTCTCCAGTCACACAAGTGGCAGCTACAACTCACAACTCATTTTGAGTTCAGTCACAGATTGCTTGCACACACTGTATTTGTGTCCACTGCGGGCTGCTCAGCCAGAGGGACTGCAGTCTCTGAAATTCTCTGTGGCCCCAGACTTCAAGGGCCTGGGAGGAAGCAGCATCTTTGGTGGCATCCAGGCAGGTGCACTGCCAGGCCCCAGTGCAGGGATTTAACTGCTCCGGTGTTGATTCATCAGGGGTCAGGGTACTAGAGTAGCCTGGTTTCTGAGGAAGAGAACTGTGCAAGAGGGGAATGGGCTTTCTGGGTTTGTGTTTTTAGTCACTGGAGAGACAGGATCATGGAATACCAGGTTGGAAGGGACCTTGATGATCATCTGGCCCAACCTTTCTAGGCAAAGCATGACCTAGATAAGATGTGCCAGCACCCTGTCCAGCTGAATGTTCAAAGTGTGCAGTGCTGGGGCGTCCATCACTTCCCTGGGAACATTATTCCTGACAGCATTGTGAAACAGCTATGTATGATGTTTTTACTCCTTTTTTAATGAAGTGCTTTTGGAATAAGAAAAAAAGGTTTTGTTGGATGTATCATTACTTAATCAGAATTGTGATAAGGTGTCTGGATAAGCCCTGTCTCTTTCACCAGCGATGCTGAAGTGTATCTTTCTGGTTTTTGTCTGCAACGTTCAGGGGTGTCTCTACTTCCACTATCGGGTTGCGCTGCCTGAAGACTTCCTCTGGTCGAGCTCCTTTCTGCACCGCGGCGTTTCCAGGCCGGTTCCTTTAATTTCGCGTTGCCAAACCCGCGCTGAGCCGGGAGGACAAGACCCTCGCCTTTACCTGGCGGGGAGCCGGGCGGGCCCGGCCGCTCCGCA
>NW_009914980.1:46336-56114 GCF_000696875.1 Nestor notabilis | reverse complement strand
AACTATTCTATGATTCTATGATTCTAAGTAGTATGGCTATCAGGATTATTCTTCTAAAGGGAAGAATGGCTGTATAGAGAACAAACAGAATTATGGAGGGCTTTTTGATTGCTTCTTTTTACAGAAGATTGAAATACCCAGTTCTACACTTTCTCCAAATATTTTAAAGCTTGTTTCAAACTTTTACTGTCTGTATGGGAGTAATTACACTTATAAAGGATTCAGACTAAATCTGAGGTATGTCTGTGTTCGTCCTCACATCCTCATGGTATTTGTAGCCTGATTCAGGTTCCTCTGAAAGGAGTTACAACATAAGTGCTGCTTTCTACGGGCCACCCTTAACGCAAGGGCGTAAAGCATTACTTCATCTTCCATTATGTATATAACGCATTTCTAAATGTGATAGCAATGCAGCGTACAGTGCTAAATACATCCTTGCTTGCATGTATGTAGAGTGAGATTTGCTGCTACTTCCACAGCTTGCTAATGCAGCATTTTGGTGGTATTACACAAAAACTGTAAATCGGGGACTCCCTGATTTATCTTACCATCATTTGCCACTTACTATTATTTAGGTCTGCAATCTGTAATACGAGAATAATGGCAGGAAAAAGTGAGCTGGATACATGTGAGTTAAAACAAAGTTCTGTGTTATTTTATTTAGAGTATTAATTTTACCCGGGTCACAGGCAAACAGCTACACTTTCATTAATGAAATGCTCTTAAGCTAATTTCCATCTGTATGCAAGCAACATCATCAGGTTTAGTACATGCACACAGTCGTACATACTTATACTGATATCTGCATGACGAGAAAGCAAACAGGCTGTTGATTTATTACATACAAATTGAATGAATAAGATAACATTTTATTAGCGAGATACCATTATAAAAATGACTATAAATGGATACAATACAAGTGGTATATGGCCTTATCAGTAAATCTACTGTACGTTAGGAGCTGGTATATGTCGTAATAAAAATATAATTAAAAGTATTGAATCACAGAACCGTACCGAGAAACAGCCCAGTAACAAGCTCCACTAGAGAAAGAGTATGTATTGCCAACCAGGTTCAAAAAAGACTGAAAAGTGAAGTCAATTTTTTAGGAAGCATAAAAACCCCTAAAGTCTAAGCAGGAAAGAAATAAAGAAGACGAGTATTTTTCTGACTTTCTTTGAGAGAGACTAAAATAAATCACTTGATTTTTTCTTTGAGGAGTTTTATCTCATGCCTTTAATGAGTGTATTTCTGGTAAGGCGATATCTGCATTCTTTCACTGCTGTAAGCAACATAGCACACTGGAAACCTGTACAAATATTTCAGAGGGCTTTTTTTTCCTTTTTTTTTTTGGGGGGGGGGAGAGATATTTCTTGGGGACAGGTGTGTTGGGTTTTGGGGTTTGTTTTTAGTTTAAGAATAGCACTGTTTGGCTCGGGAAATAAGCACTGTCTTCTCGTCGCTCCCCCTTTCCCCTCAGGTCAACAGCTTCCCCTCCCTCCCTCTGGTCAGTTTAATATGGAGATATTGCCTGAGCCTTGTTGTACAGAATAAGCACACAACATTTTCTCCTGGGAGTTGGTTCATGCAAAACACTGCCCTGCTGAGAGAGTGGAAATTTACCCATAAGACATTCTTCCAGCAGCAAGACTCCAGAGGAAACCTGATCAGAATTTTTAAAGACATGCCTTGATTTTCTCTATAATTCCTTCAAAGTTTCATGGGGAAAAAATATAAAACAAATGTTTAATGTTTGTTATGCTCGGTCTTGACCAGAAACAGACTGAGAGAGGGTCTCATTTGGGGATAAAAACTGAGAAGAAGACAGCAGTGTATTATTTTCAACAGATTTTCTGCTGCTATGGCTTCTCTTGCAATTTGTTTTTGGGGTTTTTTTCCTCCTCCTAACTATCAGTTTATAGTCTCTGCAGTACTTCGGCTGATCAATACACCAGCTCTCCCCCCTCCACACACAGGCAGAATCTTACTGACTAAGATATGCGGGTGGTATTTGCAAAATAAAACCATTTATTTTTACTGCTTAAGTTTGTGTCACTGGTTTATCAAGAGATGTATTTCCAAGTAACATAGAACATAAGAAAGGTGATTATTTTTAAGATGTTATTTCTTAAAGACCCTGGGAAAAATATGTAGGAGATCTATAGAGAGAATTTAAAAATGTCTTAAGAAAGGAACCTTTAAGTTTGGGCCTTATCCAAAGTCCAGTGTATGCTCCCCCTTACTCAGTGTGCCTCGAACCAGCCTTTTATTGTTTAATCTTACTCTGATCGATTTCAGCAGCACAGCTCCCACTATATTTTATTATCATAATAAATTTAACCTTTCTACTTTCATAGTACCTAAAAGTTGCAGCTAGGGTAGGAACCAGTGTGACAGGTACTATTTAGAAACTCCTTATTGAATGACAGTCCCTTCCTTCAGAGGTTTCAGTTGTTACAGTCAGCTTGCAGATTGACATATCCCACAGTTGCGTATGAGGTAATGCTGGTGTGGTCAGACCTAACGAATCAGTGAAGTCAGACAGATGAAAAAGGTCTTTTCAGTATGAAACTTTCTTATAAAGACATCTTTAGGAGAGGAAACACATCTCTATTTTAATCTTAAGCAAACAAGCATCCCTAAATAAGATACAATACCGGAAACTTGATTTTGTCCCTTCACTACCTCCAGTAGTAGGGAGATTGTTTTTATCTTTCTCTGCAGCAGCACTGCAGACACTATGTTCATTCTGGTGAACACATTTTTAAAATTATATTAAAAGTGGATCCAGGAGTTAAAAAAATGGTGTGAGGGATGGAGAACATATAATGAGGTTTCAAATTTGGTGTGCATAGATTAGAAAAGAAGGTTGAGATGTGATTGCAACATTTAAACACCTTAAAAAGAAGAAATCACCAAGCTGTAAATGGCTTTTTAAATTCCACAGAAAGAGATGTAACAGGGAACCATGACTGGAATTCATATCCAGATAAAATAAATACTGGAAGAAGGGTACAATTGTAACAATCACTGCAATGGATTCTTGGAAGTACCAAGAGAAGCAGTGATTCCCTGTGCCCTGACAAATTTGAATCAAAAAACCTAGAAAATCAGTGCTAGCCAAACACAAGTAACTAGGATTATTGATGAGATAATCAGTGAAATTCTGTAGCCTAGATATAAGAGGTCAAACTGCACTACTGATAAACTTAAAGATCAGAAGAACTACTTGCTCAGATAAAAAGTAGGGATTTTGAATTCATTTTTGGTTCTAAGTAACTTAGATTTCTGCCTAAGTGTTTCTATTTTGGAGAAACAAGTGGCTGGAGTACTTGCATGTTTCAGCTCCTGTAGCGTACGTGACACCCAAAATCCAGTATTTGAACTCATCATTATTACTTTATTTTCTAATTCCACTTCCTAAGGACTTCCCATAGTTACATCCCATTTCTAAGTATCCATCAGCCACATATCGCTTTGTTTCCCTGTCTGAAGTAAGATTTTATCTAGCCTCTGTCCAGCTATACAATAACGCAAACATAAAAACAGGCATCACAGTAAAAGATGAATAAGAAGCCCATTTGAGGCACTTCTAATTGTTGTAATGAAGTAAAGATACGTCAGATGAGCTACAGATAGTCCAAGTATGACTTGATCGCTGCCATTATTCTGAAATGCATGAATTCTATGCAAGTTTGCTGCGGTCTGCTCCACAAACCTGGGATGCTGGTGACTATCAGTAAACTCAGTACCAAGCAGAATCACTGAGATGCTGAACCACCCCAAATTGAATCACAGCTGGAGGATTAGCCTGAATCACAGGTGGAGACTCTTAACCGTGGATGGGACCAATTCCAGAAGGCATTACCTGACACATTGTAATAAAAGTTAATGAAGGGTAGGGGAGAATATAAGCATTCCTGGGAACTGGTCTAATTTTTCTGTGCCTTAGGGGCATGTAAACTGGCATTCATTTAATCACCAAAAAGTAAATATAAATTCTTTATTTTTTCATATAATAATGCCGAAAGACACTATGCATATCTTCTTATGTCCATAAGCTTAGCATGGTACTTATTCACCTCTTTCTCTTTATTCAGTATTTAGCACAAAGTAGTAACAAGATGTAGGTTAATAATCAAGCAGATTCATTTTAAAAAGGCATTTTTACTACGGACAGTTTCCAGGAAGAGAGGGTCCTTTCTCATTCACCCTACTCCTCTGGGTTTTGATGCAGAGGCACTCCACCTTTGCATGGTTTGAATTCCTCGCAGTGCTGTACTTGTAGTTATGAAAAAACTTTAACACAAACCACAAGTCCCTCACAATTGGCCCTTTTACCTGATGTCCACGTATAATATTTCTGTCATTCTGTGCCTGAGGGTGGAGGTCGTCTTTGTTTTAAACTTCCACTCTGTTCACTCAAAACACTCGCCTCCTGATCCTCAGAACATTCTGAACAGCCTTCTTTTCTTCTCATGAAGGCTGTGCAAAATTCAATACAAAACTAGAACACAGAGGACATGTAACTTACTGGTATTTATGAATTTTTTTATTCCAGTCTTCCAAAAAGCACACTCCATAGAGATTCTACGGCTGCTTATGATCAATTTCAACAGTAAAATTCTGAAGAGCACCTGGTCATAGGCTTTCTTTAAGATAATTTGCACATGGAGAAGAAACATAGAGGCTGCTTTACTTGACTCCAGATGTCACACCTCTGACAGCTTCAGTTAGAGATACCAAATAAAAGAACACAGTAGCCTCAAATTCATAGAACTTTACTAAGGATGAAATATGTAGAAATCTTCCACTAGAAGATATGCAGATTCCCAAAAACTGTCCATAGTGTGCAAGCAAAACCACTATTCATCAGTTATTCTGCACACAGTGTAGATAACAAAAGTGTAGTGATTTGAAAGCGTAAACCTGAGTATAGAGTCTAAATTTGTCTTTAGATTGTATACATTGGAGAAGGGCCATGTCTTGGCAGTGAGAAGTGCGCACTGCACATAATAGAGTACAGCCTTGGGGCTCAAGTAACTACAATCATATAGACAGTTGCTTTATTTGCATTATAAAAGTGAGATTCACCATGAATCTACTGGCTTAAGAGCTCTTTAGCAGCTAGTGGAAGGCAAAGGAAATAAGAAAGTTGTCTGGCAATTCCTCCAACTCTATTTCTGTAAAAATTTAACAAAGAAAAAAGGTATCAAGCATGTATATCTATGCCTTTATATGAGACACTAAAGTTCATTAAAAAATGCCTTTGATTATTATTAACAGATCATTTCCTTTGAAAATTTCTTTACAAATTCCTGCTTAAATTAAAATTTTACACCAAGCCATACAGCACAATACAAATTGCATCAATTAGCTACATTTGTATGCTACACTCACAGAATGCAAAAGTACCTGTAACACATGAATTAGATGGATAACAAAGATATAAATTGAGAAAGAAATTTGCCCAAACTTTGCAAGATAAAAAAAAGTAAATTATTTAATTTCCATTAATGAGAATGAAGAAATATGCTATTGAAAGAAAACCTTTCTAAAAGCAAAGAGCAATTATGTTTCATGCTCAAAAGACCACAGATTCCACATAAAACTCACAATGCTCCGCCAATTATTTGGAGTTTAAATTCCCTTATTGTAGCAATTGAAACAATCTCAAAGAGCACAAAAATTACCGAATTGAAAAATCTATTCTTTCAAGTATACCATGAATTCATTTTGCACATAAACGATCTTAAAGTATTTCAGAAGGTGCTGTACGTTTTAGTTTTAAAAGTAAAAATAACATCTATCACTTTAGTAACACTGTTAGACATCTTTTAAATAGATATTTAACAGAATTACAGACATGTTGGAGAAGATGGCTTACATTCACTGAAAAGGCTACTGTAGTGCATTAGTCTTTAGATAAAGTAATGGGATCTTTTCCATGTATTAACAATCCTCCATACAAAAGATTTCTTAAAACTTTTTAAACAGCTTTATCAAGTCAAGGTTACAAAGCATAAATGGGTAGTTAAATGATACATGGTTACTGAAAAGGGTATTGCCAGAATCCATACAGGTTTTGATTGCTTTAGGAAAAAGGGGAATTTGCAAGGCTTGCTTCTTTAAAACTAAAGTATATTTTAAAATTTAGAATAGCATAACAAATTGAAAGATAGTCCTGTAGTGCAGATTTTTTTGCTATCTCACTTCTAAAGAATCTTTATCAGACCAGTATGATTTAAGCTGCAATGCATTGATTTGTCCCCTCTGACATGATCTGAGGGCGAGCAAAACAGAGTCCAACACCACACAGAAACTTCAAAATTTGTTGCTGACTTTCTGTTTGCAGCTCTGGTAATTGCAAAGTCTAGCAATCTATTTTATGCTATAGTCTAGCAAATTATTTCATGCTATAAATAACTGTTTTAAAAGCAGCATTTTTTTAATAGGTAGAGGTACATAGTATTCTGGTGAAATTCCTGTTGATAGCAATAACAGCTGTATATTCAAGAAGCTGGCTACATACACATAGCTTCTAGATTTTGCACATACGTATGCACATTTATCTACCCAACATCCATCACCCCACCAGTGATTTGAGTACTTCTAAATGTGTATCGCTTTCTGGTTCCCACTTCTACTTCTCCATCTTAATCAAGAGTGTCCGAAAAGACTCATACACCTACACCTACAATTTATCCATTTCTCTGGTTCAAATTTCAAAGCACACAGGATCAGGAAATATAAACCCAGGTGTTTGGCAAAGCACCCAAAAGTAACAGAAAAAAATACGTTGTGTGGAACAAATGATGAATCAGTCTTTTATTCATTTTTCTGCAAGGTTTGTAGCAAATAAATGAGCCTTTCTTTTTGGTGCTACCACAGCATAAAAAGAGAATCAGTGGAACATGCTGGAATAGCCATAAAAAGTGAATAAAAAATAGCAAGAATGGCTCTCAAATGCCTACATAAAGCTAAGTCAGGGCTATAAAAACTGCTGCATCTAATTCCATAATTTCTTTCTGCGTTTTCATGCAGTCAGCCATTCCAAATTGTCCTGGAGTTCACTGTCCAAGGATATTGCAAAAAAACTTATCTAATCCATAATACAAATTATTATTTTTATTATCATTATTTCCTGTTGATGCCATCATTGCTAAAAAAAGGGTGTTAACTTCAACCCAAATCATTACAAGAACAGGACATTCACCCTTTTGCTTCCCCTCCCCCAAGATCTTTTGCAGAAGTAATTTCATTTGATTTTCTGTACACCTCTTAACAGTTTGTGAATTTTCATTCCTCTCTAAGATATGAATATATTATACTAAGGGATATTATATAAATGAGACCATTATTCAAAATGAGAACCTTCTCTACTAAGAGCATCACTATTTGCAGAGTATGAGACAAAATAAATGTCTCCCATGAGTGACTAAATGCAAAATAAAAAGTAACCACTCAACTTTAATAGTTTAAAAATGCTATTAAACATAATGGCTCCTCAACATTCAAGCAGCACTATGTTTTAAGTGATCTTCATTTTTTAAGAACTATTTTATTTACATTTGAAATATTGATGGTGCATAAAGTTCTGTTCATGTAGTAATGATAGTCAAAAGTATTTAAAATAATTGCCACAAGACCAAAGTCATAAGTTTGCTCTGTCCTTAGGCCAGCAGAGAGAGACTCCACTGCTAATAACATAAATGTCTGAAGAAAAATAAGAAACACCTACTCCGCTGTGTGTAATTCTTGAAAAAGTATCCGTGACTTTCTTGGTAACTAAAAGAAGAAATATCAAAGCAAAACCTACTAGGTTTTTAAGCAATAAAGTAGTAATTCAATCTGTTTCTTTTACTGGTCAAGGAGAATTCTGGTTCTAGGTATATGTTCCCAGAAATTAACTCTTTAGGTAGTAACCTTATCATCAAAATTTATGGCTGTAGAGGAGCTGTTTCAAAATACCACAAAGATCATGGCTGCATTCAAGCAGGTAAAAAGAAAGCAAGCCTATTTTCACTTTAACCATTCCCCCTCATCCTATCAATACAAGGGCATGTAGTGTTAGGAAATGGGGGAATGGTTTTAAACTGAAAGAGGTTCTATTTAGATTAGACATTAGGAAGAAGTTTTTTACTATGAGGGTCTTAAGACAATGGAACAAGTTGTCCAGAGAAACTGTGGATGCCCCAGCCCTCCAATGTTCAAGGCCAGGTTGGATGGGGCTTTGAGCAACCTGGTTTAGTGGAAGGTGTCCTTGCCCATGGCGGGGGGATGAAACTAGAGGATCTTGAAGATCCCTTCCAACCGAAACCATTCTGTGATTCTATGATTCCATGAATTTATGATGCCACATTTAAAAATAAATTCACGTTATTATTTCTTGTGTTGCCCAAGGCTGAAATGCAAACTGGGAGGGTCTACAACTTATTTCCCATACTATTTTGCTAACTGATATCAAGCCTGGTAGCCAATGCCAGCACAGCATCCAAATACTATGTGCTCTGAGCAACAGCAGAATGTGTGGGAAACCAAACAAATACACATGCCACTTTACAGGAAAACAAAAAAGATTACAGGTCACAGTTATGAGTCCACAGCTGCTTGTGTGCCAGCAGCATGTAAAACTGTATGGGCCTAGAGTAGCCTAGCAAATGATGTGAAATGTCCAGATCTGCAGGATCCATCTCTTCAGTGAAACACTGAATTAGAAAGGAAGCGGGGCACACTGAGAGGCCACAGCTGGCACACGTTGTGAGCATAAGCTGTAAATTGTATAGCCTTAACCTCTCTTTTGCTCAGTTGAATTTATCCTGAATTTCTGTACAGTTCCATGCTTTCCTGAAGAGTACTCCAGCTTACTGCTTTTCACGGTAGTCAATTAAAAGAAGAGAATGGTTACATCCATTTACCCAAAATGTAAACATCCATGAGCAATACAGGCTTTGAAACATGCCAAGCACTAAATCTTACTGTAAGGCTGGATACAGAGGATGTGTAACCTCAGAAAAATTCTCCAGGACATACTAGCCTGAACTGGGAGGAACGAGGCTGAGATCTTCCCTCAAGTAGCAAAGATGCTGAAGCAGATGAAGAGGTCGCAGGTTAAGTAAACAACAGAATTGTCATTTATTGGGTTTTTTTTCATTAGTAGCTTTACTTTCTATTTCATAATCAGGAAAGTCAAACTCTTATATAGTCTAGAATGAATGTATATTTATTCTAGAACAATAAATGTATGTTTATTCTAGAACAAACAGATCAGAAAAAATTTCTTTTTCAAACAATAAAGTTTAATTGTGAAGTATAATTAATCCAGAATGCTTCTACATTCATGGAGCAGAGACTTGGAGGCAAACACTTTAGAAGCAGGCAACCTGAACAACCTTAGCACTTTTAGGTGGGGAGAAGAGGCCCCGTATTGCTGCAAAAGCCTATTGGGGAACTGGTAATCCAAACACTGGGGCAGAAGAGGAAGTCTTCTCAGTGTAAAGAGTCGAAGCAGTGAGAGATACATATCAGACAGTGACTGACTGTGACTTTAGGATATTGTTCTGGGTTCAGCTGTAGCACTCATTTTTTCTCCTTCTTAGTAGCTGGTGCGGTGCTGTTTTTTCAACTTTAGTCTGAGAACAACGCTGATAACACACCAACATTCTTAGTTGCTGCTAAGTAATGTTTACTCTGAGCCAGGACGTTCTCAGTCTCATGCTCTGCCAGGGAGGAGGGGCACGGGAAGCCGTAAGGAAGCAGAGGCAGGACACCTGACCCA